>NC_143556.1:58692000-58842875 GCF_054136105.1 Typopeltis vanoorti
ATGATTAATTAATGAAAAAAAAATCTTCCCACATAGGAAACACTTTATTAGATACCTTCCTATGTTACATCTGTATGTGTGTGTGTGTGTGTGTGTGTGTGTGTGTGTGTGTGTAGTGAACAAATTTTTCGATTGAACGATTGACTCCAGAAAAAGGTTAAAGGAAATTACGAAGATAAAAGTAAAACGTTCCATTGACATAATGAATATACAGCTTAATTTAATTCCACGATGATATCTGAATACAACATAATCTTTTTTTTTCTAAAAAAATCATCGTAAGTCATACACATCCTCTATTAAAAATATTTAAATATCACGCATGCGTATAAGAGTGGGATCAACCTTGTAACTTTTAACATAATACCTGCATGCTAATATTTTGATTCCTTTTTGTGTTTGTTTGGTTGCAGCTAAGCAGGAAACAAGCAACTTTACTAAATTTATATCTCTAATATGTTCCGTTTACAGTATCCCATTACTCTTATTATTCAAATAATTTTCCAACGGTTAGTTAATTCCAGTTTTGCTAATATTGATTAAATAACTTGATATGGACCATTTTGGAAATGTAATGAAGTTTATCACATATTTTGAGGTTAATTACTGGTAATTTCATTTTTCATATATGAAAAATGAAACAGTAACAAATACAGGTTATAATCGGATCTTTATAACAAAAGAAGAATAGGAACCTTATTATAATATATGTTGAAAGTGGCCACCTCTATTGTGAATGCAAGCTCTTTTTACCAGATTCGATGCCACCTTGGGAAGCACCTGAATATTGATGTTTTCAACGCTGTTGAAATGTTCATTTTTTAGTTTATCCAGTTTACGAGGATTATTCTGATAAACAACACCTTTGAGATATCCCAAAAAAAAAATCTGGTGGTGATAAATCTGGTGATTTTGGAGGCCACAATTCTTTCCAGATGAGACGGTCACCGGAAGATTCTTGCCAAAAATGTACTATTCGACGTGTGGCACGTGGCACGGTCTTGCTGGAACCAACAATGGCGTTCGCTAACATCAAGGAGTGCCACGAACTGTGTAATGATATCCTGGTAGACCGAACTATTCACTCTCGTTTCAAAAAAAAAAAAAAAAATGAGTCTCACTATACGACGGCGTGATATCGCACATCAAACCCCAATTTTTTCGAGAATGCAAAACGTTTTCATGAAAAGCATGTGGATTTTCACACGACCAAATCCTATTGTTTTGACTGTTCACATACCCGCTGAGGTGAAACCAGGTCCATCACTAAAGAAAACTATCAAGGATCTCTATACCACGTTCCGAGCGTAACCATCTGGAGACGATTATTCGTTTGCCTTTATCTTAGTCCTTCAGTTCATGGACTGAGTGCACACGATACAGATGAAAGTGTATCCATCTCGCATCTTTCAGAGCACTACCATATGACAGTGACGATTGCATGGCAAGTATCCTGACGCTTTTTGTTAGGAAGCGCTGCAGTGCTCGCTTTACCTCATCCATTTTATCGTCAGTCCAAATCGAGGGACTTCCAGAGCTGATTCCCATCTGCAATAGATCCAGTTTCCCGAAAGCGCTGCACTAATCTCATTATCGTCTACTTCTGACCGAATATTTCTCAAGAAATTCTTCGGCAACACATGCGTAAGAACTATTAGCGAAATAATTTTCCAAAATGAAAACTCATTGCGGCTGAGAAAAAGTCATTTCACTTCCACAATGAACAAAGCGATACTGAGAACAATCTGTTCACGTCACAGTGAACTCGGCGCCTCCAATAGTTTATAATATGTGGTGGTGTTTAGTGGCGTAAAGAATGATTACAACGATTTGAAAATTGGTACAAATTCAAACTTTCGGTTGTGCGACTTTAGGATCACACTGTATTATATTATATAATATATAATATAATACAGTGTGTATTATGTAATTATTATATAATAATACTAAGTGATCAAAATATGAACTGATAAGAAATGAATCCTAGAGCAGCTTTTCCATGTGCTTAAAATCAATTTTTTTTTACTTCAATCAAAAACTTGGAGGAAAAAGAATAAGGGGGAAGAGAGAGAGAGAGAGAGAGAGAGAGAGAGAGAGAAAGAGAGAGAGAGAGTCTGGATATATGTATTTATAATCATTTTATAAGTTTTACACATTGCAATAATAATAATGTATTGAGGCAAAAATAATTCCATTATGTTATGTACAACTAACAGTACAAATTTTCAATTCAATAATATGCAGGTGAACCATAACTTGTAACAAATTTTAATACATACAGAGTAATCATAAAAAAAATTATGTGAATCCCTAGCTTGTTAATGAGATAGTATTTATTTAAATAATCTGGCTGAACGACTATTTACAGATATTCACAAACAATATTCATTCGTTTTGTCTGTAATCTGCTTTCAAATTTTTTTTTGTTATAATGAACCTTAAAAGATGTGGATTCATACACGAATGTACGTCCCGGAATGACTACAGACTTAGAAATCGAAACTTGTCAAATACAGTTTGCATTCAAATAACTTACTGTTGCCTAAGTGTGCGAGAGATTTTCAAAATCCTTTCTAAGTTTGGGGTCACGTAAGGATTTTGTAAGAACGTAAGGATATATACAACATATATGTAACAAAACAAAATATATAACAAATAAGTAGTGTTTTATATAATTATGAATAAAATGAATGGAGAAATAAAAATATAATATAAAAAACAATGACTTATTCGGGAATCCTTAATTAATTTTTAAGAAAATATTCTTTGTCTTTTGTCTTTAAGTGACTATTTCATGTTCTTTCGTCAATGATTCAGTAATTAATCCACTGTCTCCACTCCAATATTACTCCAACCAATCACAACTTGATACACTCTAATTAGTTGCCTTTAGCATGCCCCGTGTGGACTAACTGACGCTGCCGTCAGCAAGTTGCCCAGGCATATTTGTTTAGAGTGTCTACTGTCTAGACAGTATAGTTCACTCGAACTCGTGCAAATCGTGATGGATTTTTGTAGTTACTCCGAATTAAACTAATTAGTTTAGTGTTCACAATTTTTATAGGTTATAGCTAAACGAAAAAATGACCAAATTAGTATAAAAAATCTTACATTAGCAGTTTTAGTGCGTTAAACTCTCAAAATATCACTGCCGAAAGTAAAGCGGAAAAAGTGCAAATTCGTTTAAATTTGAGTGGCTGGACAAATGTCACCTAATTTGTTTATAAAGTGTATGAATATGCAGTATTTAAGTAGCTGAAGAGATAAGAATTTAGGTTGCTCTTATAAACATATTTTGCATGTAGCATACAAGATTTTTTTCAACAAAGTTATTGCCATCAATTTTAGACGTATCAAATTAAGACTTCGTGGCTTGTGACTTTCGCTATTGTAAGTAGGCTATGGTATACATTAAGACTGGGAATTTGCGCACAAAATGTTTTTCATGCGCACATGGGCTGATAAAAATTAGAAGGAATATTGCTTACGACAGATGAAAGATTTAGATAGGCAATGTCTTTCCTATTTCTGTTTCCACTTCTAGTGTTATAGCCTTGTACGTTGGTTAGACAAAAATAACCGTCTTCTCCATAGCTTTGTGGTTCAAGCTACTTCATTAAGAATAGCAGAAGAAAGAGGTTTTCCACCTTGGGTCTATTTCCTCATTGAACAAGTGTCACAGACTTTATGTAGTATCCACGGTTTGTCTTAATCCCCAAATTTATCTCAAGACACGGATAAAAATTCTTTTTTAACAAATTCTGCAATGCTTTTTCTGCTTATTTCCCCTCTACAAAACTATCAGATATTCCAAAACATGTCTAAACTATTCGTACAAGTTCAGTGACGTAATGTATAACGAAAATTAAACACATATACAATAAAACAAACCAGAAAAAGTTCTCAGACCATCCGTTAAAAGGTTATGCGGGAAAATCTTCTTCTTATATTAAAAACTCGACTCGACAGATTTTGTCTCTAAAATCAAGGACTTAAAACTCAAACCTTCTGACATCATGGTGAGCTTTGACGTGGTAGCACTCTTTACTAACATTCCGACACAGGAAGTTCTCCATATTTTAAAGAACAAGATTTCAAATAAAATGTTCTCTCTGCTATCTCACTGTGTAAACTCTGGCTATTTTGAATTCGAGGGTAAACTTTAAGGGAAGCCCACTCTCTCCTATATTAGCCAACATTTTTCTCGAGGATTTTGAACAAAAGGTAATCTCCTCTTTTTGTTTAAAACCGAGAATTTGGCTTAGATATGTGGACGATATATTCCTCATATGGGAGCATAGTATTGAGAATCTTCACAGGTTTCTCAACCACTTAAACAACCTCCATCAGGATATCAAATTGACCATGAAGTTGGAAGAAAATAGTTCCCTCTGTTTCCTGGATGTTAAACTCACCAAGACGCCTGAATCAATAAAAGTCTCTATATTTAGAAAGCCATCACACACGGACAGATATATATTTGCATGCGTCCTCACATCACCATCCAGCGCAAAAGTTGGGTATTATATCAACTCTTGAGAATCGTGCAAGATATGTACTGTCAGATGAAGAAGAACTACAAAAAGAACTACAACATCTGAAATGGACCTTTAAAAGCAATGGCTACTCTTTAAAAAGTATCAACAAACAATTATCCCATTGTCAACGTAGCAACGTAGAGACACTGGACGACTCCAAAGGTTATATCTCCTTGCCATACATCAGTACACTATCCAATAAACTGAGTAGAATCTTAAAGAAATTTAACGTACAAACGTGCTTCTCGACTCTTCCAAAAATAAGATCAAGTTTCAGCAACTACAAACAATCTCACAACCTTCTACAATTCCCAGGTGTATACAAAGTCACATGTGAGTGCGGAAAACCTTACTATGGCCAAACGGTGAAATCTATCCTCCTACGTCTCGAAGGAACACCAAAGAGACATTGCTTACAAGAGAACCAGAGCTACTGCCCTATCAGGCCATGTCCTGCTTTCAATAAACACGAATAACGAAAGCCGCCAACATGAAGTAAATTGGACAACAACTTCAAACCTACATATTTGCCACGATGAGGTAGAACGCCGCATTGTCGAGTCAAAAGAAATCACCTTGGACCCTCTTCATATGAACAATAATCTCAGCCATAATTTGCCTGACTCTTTCAGCTGTACTATCAGATACTGGAGATTGCTTGGTTCCACACACGCACAAGTGTACAACAATAGAACTTTAACACGGACTATAGCTCAAGTTCATAATAACTATAATTTACAGTCGAATATCATAACTTTATAATTGTATAGCTTTAAAGTGTCTCAATGTTTTGTTTTCAGTGTCTTTTAATAGCTTTCTATGTTCTTAACGCCTGATGAAGTCAATCCCGACGAAACATGTTACGTTTCAAATAAATCTCAATTTGTTATAATTCTCGGTTTTCTAGTCAGTTTATATTAAAATGAATATATATATATATATATATATATATATATATATATATATATATATATATATATATATATATATATATATATATATATAATACTTTCATAATACATTATGCTTAGAAATAATAATACGACATTACTCCACCTACTCTACAGCTCTACGTTTCCACCAACCACAATAATAATAATAATAATAATAATACAAAAGCATTTCTTGATATTTTATGAAGAATCCACACGCGCTAAAGAAAGTTAGTAATAATATTCTAGATGGCAGGGAAGTACTTGAGTTGTGAAATAACATTTAAATTTTTTCAGAAGACTTAATAATATATACCAGTATTTTGATCTTTTTTTTTTAAATTTGCCCAACAAATCCCCTTCAAGCTACTGTTAAATAATAAATAAATAAACTAAGTTTTCATATTCCTCAAATAAGAATCAGCCATAGTGAAATAAAGTCATCACTATCTAATGTACTGATGATTCAGTTGACCAGGCGTTTTAGTTTTTAAATGTCTAAAGAACCCTAAAAAAAAGTTAGGATAACTGGTGGAACAAGAAATCTGAAGAGACAGTATAATCTTCCATTCTGTCTCTCTCATTAAGTCAGAGAAGAAAACGTTTTATTTATTTATTTTTTGAATATCTAAAAATTGAACAAATCATAACGGTATATTACATATATTATTATTACTGTTCTTTCAGCAGTTTTACATAGTCGATATTACTGTTTTTAAGTATTATTTTAAAAGTTCAGATATTATTATTTTAGATAACAAATCTACCATTTAAAAAACTATGAAAAATAAATCGCCAAATTAAAATGAAAAGCAGATTTAACAAAACTTTAATGACATTATACAATTATATCACATTTTCACTTTCTTACATTATACATTTTTACCATAAAATCTTTAGTTGTTTTCATAATTTTCATTTGGTATTATTTGTCATTCTGCTCACGTTTATGTTGATTAAATAAAATATAGATATGGAAATGAAATTTGCTATTCAGTTTTGCTAAATCCATTTTAAGTAGTCTTAAAAAAGGAATACTTCATTTCAAATTCTATAAAGTCAGTAAAGCAATTCAAGCAAATTAAACTCCTTTTACGTAGGCTTGCGGAGTATGACATTTGGATCTTTTTTTTTTTTTAAATTTCACTATTCAGCTCTGGTAGTCATTCTTACTTTTCTGAAATCTGTGTGCATTCAATTGCGATTTAAAATAATTCTAGCAAAAGTTAATTAAATCTGTCTTCAGCTGTCAGAGCAATTTCATTATGCCATTTACACCTGGTTGATTAGCGACATCTGCGGACAAAAATGTGCAGCTACACTTGAGCTTCAAGTTATGCATTTAAATCACGGGCTAGAATGAGAAGAAAGAGCGACATATATATTTTAATAATTTTAACTACGCAATGAGTGGCTGCAAAATGGTATAGTTACAATAACTCAATTATTATCAAAATCTTGATCACACTATTAAATCAGGTTGACATTAAAATAATGATATTTTGAGAAGTTGTTCTAATAAATTGATATAAAATATTAATGGAAGTTTTATTTAAAAGCTCAAATGTCTATTTTTATAGATATATTTTAAAATAACTTTTAGAATTATTATTTTTAACAATTACTCCTAATAATATTTCATACAAAATCATATTAAGATGAATAACTAAAAAACCATCTGTACATATGATAAGATGTGATCATTTTTGATTGTGTTGTAATTGACTGTTTGGTATGCAATTGTTGTTTAAACACTAAAAAAAACTATCCACTCTAACAAAAAAGTTGGCTTTGTTTCTATCTTATTCCCAGAAGAAATCCTTGTTTTGAAACCTGACCTGCTCTTCCTTCTAGCCAAATTTCGCTACAACTTGTTTTTAATGGCTGCTAACGCAACCTCCTTATAATAAAATTCAACTGAAGTCTTTTGTTTTCTTTATGAAGGGCCGTATGTGTCAAACGAATTATCTATCTAATCCCCTGATAGTAATAATTAGCTACTTTTAAATTCATTGTGTGTAAACTTACCTCGTTTTCATGGTTATTTCTTTCCGAGTTCCATGAATCCCGAGAAAACTATTTTGTTTCTGCCTCGTTCGTTCTTCTATGGCATATTAATGCTACTTTAAAATCCCAAGAATAACGTTAATTTCTCCAAACATTTCATTTGAAAAAAAGGAGTCTTATCTCTAGCTTGCCTGCTGTCCTACCAGCTCTGTAAATGAAATCAAGAAATAAAATCCTTTCTTTAATTTATCATTAGAAACACTTAAAGAAATGCTAGTAAACTTTAGTGACTTTAAACGAGCTAATTATTTCAGAGAATTCTAGTTCTTAGATCAAGGCCGATAGTTAAGACCTAAATTTTCTTAATGATAGACGAACATTATTTTGTAGTTTGTGATAGGAATCCTCAACGAAATACCACTGATAACAAAAGAAAATTGAAATATATATATATAATTTAAACATAAAATTTAAATTATATATATTTAAATTTTAAAATTCATGTTATTAATGTTATCATTATTATTAATAATATAATAACTATAATAATAATAATAATAATAATAATAATAATAATAATAATAATAATAATAATAATAATAATAATAATAATAATAATAATAGATGCGTAGCCGCTTTTGAAAAGAACTTGATTGCTACAGAGCGAAGGAATGAGGAGATATATGGGACATTGGTGACCCGATGAATTTGATCAATTCTGATGAACCATGGAGCATTTAGTATCATTCACAAGCATTAGTTTCACAATCGTTGCAATTTGAGTATGTTAACGTTGGAGGTATGGTCCAAGCTGGAGAGGCATAGGTAATTATTGGAAGAATCACCTCTGATAGAGTAGCAGTTTGTTTCTTGTGTTTAATTTGCTGCGTCTATTAATCAAGGTATAGAGTTGAGCAATAGTTTTGAATACTTTCACACAGATGTTCCTCATATCGTTGCTGACGCACAATCTTATGTCAATAGTATCCCGTGGTATTTGGCTTCTCTTTGCCATGGAATTTTGGTATCGAATAGAATGATTTCCCCTTTGGGAGATGCTAATCTTCTAGTGAAGAGTATGGCTACACTTTTTTGAGGGTTTACTTTCAGTTTCCAGTCTGAAAACCATTTTTTTAGCTTTAAAATGCTATCTTGAAATTTTTTGGTTACAAGATGAGGACGGAGTGATCTAGCTAATACTGCAGTGCCATCTGCATATAGGGCCATGATGGATACCATGAGGTTCTGTGGGATATCTACTGTGTAGATTGTAAACAATATTTATTTATTTTGACCTGCATCCTTCTATTTGTGGGATATGATCTGTATTTTTGTGACTGCTGATAGGGCTTTATTGATTTGATTGATGAAATTTACTATTGCTTTGTTGATTTCTTCTTTACGTTTTATACTGAGTACAGGGCCAATGTATTCAGAGAGTACTTTTGAACATTTCCCCAGGCTATGAAGGTGAGAGGGAGATAGTTGTTCTTGATTACCTAATTTAAGTAAAATAAGGTTACGGTCGGATGATAACTCATTCAGTGATTGAATCTTCTACTGGAATTTAACATTCTGTAGAATTAGAATGTCTAGTACATCAAAACTGCCAATAAGACTGTGATGAGTTGGCTTAGTAGGTCCAGCCACTACTGCAAAATTGACCCTGTGCAATTAAATAGAATGCGATCATATCATTTTTATTGATTGTTTTGCTGTTCCAAGCTAAGTGTTTTGAGTTCAGATCCCTAGCGGTGATAATGGACTTCCTTATGCCAAGAATGGCGTCTAAATCAGCTGACAGCAAGGTACTTTTGGATGAGTTGTAGACAGCATAAATTTTGAGTTTACCAGCTGATTTGATGTACTTCAATGCAGGTAATATCTCCGTTTGTAGTCGAGGGGTTGATTATAGAATTGTGCTTGACGAAGTTTTTGATTTAAAAAATAGCAGTGCCACCACCTCTGTAATCTAGTCTGTCATTTCTTTAGGGCAGGTATCTTCTCAATTTCGGATTGTTTGCTGGTCTTTGGTGGATTTCATTTATCAAAATGATGTCCGAATTAAATCTTTGTGAGAATTCTTGAAACTCTAAAATCTTACTAGTTAGGCCGCTGGCGTTCCAGGCGGCAATTTGGAGCGAGTTTGGGAGAAATTGATTTCTGATCATAAGTGAGTGCTGTTAGAATATCGTGTTTCTTGAAGGAATCTTTTTGTAAAGGTTAGTAATGGGTTGGATTTACTAAACTCTTGAAGCATAGTAGCGAGAGCTGTAATGATTGCAGTTAGATTAGGATGTAATTGCTCCTGGTGCGTTCCCTTCATCAGGCGAGCCACCTCAACATAAGTCCTGCCCTGGCAAGGTTCATCCACTTTCTTAATACCTCTACCTGAACTTGCAGCGATTCTGCCTTCTTTTATTGAGCGTCGTGAGGTTGGGAAAACTTTGCTTCCGTTATCTGTAAGTGAGGTTGAGAGGTGGACTGATTATTTTTTATTGTCATCCTGCTCTTCGGATAGTAGATGCATCCCTATAATTGGCCTGATGAGGATCACTGCAGTTGGCACATTTGGTTGGGGTGGTTTTCACCACATTTTAAACACCTGTAATCAGCTCTGCATAGTTTCTGAGCATGACCATATTTTTGACATCTGTGGCACTGACCTGATGAAGCTCTTTTTTCTCAAAGGTTCAGGTGTTATTTTGAGCCTATAGATCGATGTTAGGTCGTAGATATTCTTGAAGGAGTTTTGCATCTCCACCAGAACTAGTGGCATCGGTCTCTTGACAGCTTGAAACATTCTTCTGACCTTTATCGGTGGTAGCCCGCGACAGTAGAGATTTATTGATAAATGATATCTTCCATCACTCCTCGTAGCACCACCTTGAAATTTCTCTCCGAGCTGTGAAAGCGAGAATGTGTAATATATTATATACCCATCCATTACTTTAGGCAGTACGCGAAAATCACCCACTGTGGTGGACTGAATCTTGATACCCTCATTGATGTGTTTCACCCATAAGTAGGAAATATCCTGATCATTCATAATCTGGATTATTGTCGTCGGTTTATTCTTTTTCTCGCAAAATAACTGGGAGCACCTTCTCTTTAGGAGAGCTAAAAGGGTCATCATTAGGGATGTCATCCTCCTGTCATCCTTGTGTGTTTCTGCTGTTCTTCGCACGTGTACTTCCTTGAACTCTGTGGATGAGGAAACCACCAAATCAATCTTTTCCTGCTCTGGTCTTATGTCGTCCCATTCATTACTTGTCATGGAATATAGATTCAAAAACACTGGCCATTCCTCTTCAAAATTTTAACAGCTTTTTAAGTAGCTCAAAAGCAAGTTTTTTGGATGAGATTGTCCGTATTGAGATTATTCATAGTGAAGGGACTTACCCTGTGTACCAGTTATCACCTCTTTAAAAATAGTAACAAAATCAACAACTCCGAAATATCACAGTTCATAAGAATAAACTACATAATTCACTACCGTAATCAAAACACTAAAATCACAAATCGCACCTCGTCAATCTCCTACATAACATAAACATCACCATAGACAATTCGTAATCGAATCAGAATGTTCTTATCCTTATAAGGACTGGCTTAAAGGGGCGAAGCAAGAATGCTTTTTATCTTCCCCGTTATCTGTAGAGGACAGTGTAAGGATAAGGTGTTATTGGGCTATATAAAGCTCTGATCATGGCAGGAGGGTAATAACAGTAATAGCCGAGCCTCGTTTAGAACTTCAATGGCTACAGAAATTGCCATCCATTACCCTTCCAGGATGCCCATTTTAGTCGCCTCGTACGACATGCATGAGCTACATTGGGGCTATTCTTATTCCCGACCACCACACGGGTAACAGGATGTTCTTGATATCTCTTTAGTTATATTTTACTTCAATTTAAGTTTAAATAATTAGGTGAAGGAAATAAAAACAGAAATTTTTTTCTGAGACAAATTTATTTATAAGAAAAAATATGATTTTAAATTAATTTTTAATTTTTAATAATTTTTTATGTTAAAAGTTTCCAAAAAATAGGTTTTTGCATAACTTATGAAACACCCCTGCTGTCACAATGGGTAAATGCCTAATATCGATATTTCCTAGTGTGTACTGTTTAATAAGAAGAAAGTTATTTTCTGATAAAATGGCAATAAAAAGTGTATGTGTCAATTGACGGTTTTTTTTTTGTCGTTTCAGAAAACACTTAAAATAGATCAGCAACTTCTACATCGATTAATGAATGTTTATCACACGCGAATTGTTAAAAAAAACAACATAATAATCCTGTTAAATGTTCAGAACCAAAAAAAAAAAAGAATTGTTTCTGCTCTCCCAATCCAAATATCGGCTCTGACCAAAAACTGAAATAATCCTTACTAGAATAAGAGCTTTCATATCCCAACTTCATTGTAAAACATCGACCTCCATCCATGTCTTGGTTCGTTAAAATTGATGATCAATGTGCCTCTGCAGTTCCTGATTAAATGCAACATGTATTCAATGGCTCCAGTTAAAACTATAGCTTCTCGCTCAGCTACAGCCCAAAACAAATGTAACATCATCAACAGATTCACAGCAGGTTTCATCAGGATCAAATCAATAAGCTTACTTTCTGCTTACCTGTAATTTGAGAATTCTGGTCCCTCGTTAAGGCTGTTTGTTCGTATTCTGTCCTTCCTTGTTTCTACCTCTCTCTCATATCCTGATAATATCATAGCAACATCACTCAAAGATGAGGTCGCATTTTTGGTATTAACCTTTTAATACCAAAAAATTTAATACCAGACTCTGGTATAAAAAACCGAGACAATTCCCCTGACCTTCGCAGAGCACACCTCCTTCTCTGCTCTTTCGCCAGAAATTAGTCTTGATACCATTTGGCATCTACCCAATAGCGTAGAAGCAAGACTTTATCCAGCGTATCCCTAAAAAGAGAAATTAAATTACCAAACTAATGTCTCAGTACTCTCATCGGAATATTGTCGAAAGTGATGAAGTAGGTCAGCAACAATCAGCTTCATCACTACCCGGAGATCCATCAATTAATGAGTGATAATCACTATGTATTTCACAATTCCCGTTGTACAACATACCTCCTCGTCGCTAAGCTTATCCACCTTAGGACACAGGCCATGAATAGATTTGGCGAAACTCTTGTAGTCACTGCTGTTATTTCCACGGTATTTAAACGTGTCGAGGTCTTTTTAACAAGACACCATGTTACGGTCTCTCGACTGGCTTTTTTTCCATATTGCGAGTTTCCTTTCAGGTCGTTCACTGAGAGTCATAGCTTCCTCTTTTTATGAGTGTTGGAGTACGCTTACCACTTCTTCCTATACAGGGATGATAATTCTTTCTCTCTCTCTTTCTCCCTCACTCACTCAGTACGAAGACTAGGTGCATAGTTTTGCACCAAGTCTCTTTCGAGAAACCATGGCACTGAAATGACTCAAGTTTCAAGATCTTCTTTAACTAATGTCTACAACAGCATTAATCACCAACCATTCTCAAGTGGAGGCGAAGAAAATTTAGTGAAGTTCAGCTTCTCTTGTCTTATTGTCGTGCAAGAAAAGGTCTTATTTCACTTTGATAATGTGATTTCCAGTAAATATCAGTTCTCCTCCGCCTTCTTGAACTCCGTTTAACATCTATCTTATCCCGACATAAACACTTCGTAGCCTTCAAAAACCTTCGTATTCTTTTTCTTTCAGAACATTACTTTTCTCCTGCTCAACTCCTAATACTTCATAAATACCAAATCCAACCAGTCATAGAGCATTATTTTCATGTGCTTGTACACCATCACCTTCCTGTGAATTGATTATTGTGTACAAAAGAGGGCACATTCTAACTAAAAAAAGATGACTCCTCCCTTGTCTCAAAGACTTCCTCCAGTCACTTTGTCATAGGCACTTGATTTCTGCATTATGATGTTTTTATAAGAGCTCTTTCATGAGTATTGCTCCATCAAATCGGTTACTGTATATATATATATATATACCGCCCCAATTTTGCATTATTAATATTATTATTAATAATAATTTCTTATATTTAGTATGATCACTTCTGTAGTATTCACACTTGAAGGGGGAAAAAATGATATCTTATCAGATGCTCTTACAGTTTCTGGAAGCAATGGAAAGCATGAGATGTGTGAATCTGCCTTTTGTCTTGTTGAAGAAAAAGCTGCTGTGTGTCGGAAGGAAGTACTACAGCACGTTCCTTCAGTTTTGCAGTGTTCCAACGTAGCGCCCAGAGTCAATGTCAGTGTTAGTAGGCAAGAATTTTCGAATGTAATATACCATCTTTCATCTTACAATCTCCAATGAATGATAATCTGTTGAACTCTCTACAGTCAGAAATTCAATCACTGCACGCTATTTCATCCACTCTGACATCACTTCCTTACTCTGCACCATTCCTGCTATCATTCAGAGACCTCTAGTGGAAAAAGTATAAAGGTTCACAATAAAGTTGGCTTTTTAGTTCATACTGCTACGCGAACTTATTTAACAATAATAAAACAAAGTTTTATTTATTTTTAGCACTTCCTTTCAAAAACGTTATAACAAGGATACACTTATAACAAGCATATACAAATAAATTTCTCCAGCAATATTTCTTTATTGGCTTATTTCATAGAACGATGTATTTCAGGAGTGTTTATGAATATACGAGTATATCCATTACTAGAAGATATAGCCTAGAAAGGTTCAATATTTTTAAGCTAATTTATCTATTGATTTATATATATTCGTACTAATCACGATAATCGTAAAGGTTATTAACTGCCTTATTATAGGAAGAATAAAAGTAAACAATCAAATAAACAGTATTTTAGTTTGTTTGTTTTTTCTTAATGACAACGTTTCCAGCAAGCACATTCTTCTCTCACTATGCCAGTTTTTAACGTTCACCTGGATCGCTCCTTTGTCCCTAATAAGTGGTCACGTTCTTTTTAGAGCCTCAATCATCTTTGTGCACATCATTCCAAAATTTTTATCCTACTTCCACTCTTTTTTCCCCTGTTCTCTGTTCCTTCCTTTTTTATGCAGTACAGATCACTTGACCAACGCTTTTATCTTCTCGTTGTATGTCGCTATGCTCCTCAATTACGTTATCCTTCCGACTGGCAGGAGTTAATTGGACTAGACTCGCTTCCTTTTTTTTTTTCGCTTCTGTATCCGCCTGTCGAAGTCTCTCATCACTTCTCATCATTTACCCATTTCTCGCCTGACTAAAGCTGCTACATCAAATGCCTTTGATGGCGAGGTCACGTTTGACTATCTTCTACTGGATATCAGAGGACCCGGCAGTAATAGAAGACCATTTGCTTTTCTATTCTTGATGATAAACTTATCGAAAGAGCTTTTAGCTGTCTCATCAGCTGTGTTGATTAGTTGAAGATGTTAGCAAAAATATGTAGGAATGGCTCTCGCGGTCTTCTTAAGAAAGAAAGTTTTCAACAGTTATTCGGAAAAATCGTTTTTATATAATTTTGTTTTCGTTTCTTTTTTCTTTTTTCTTTTTTTTTTCTTTTTTTCTTTTTTTTGAATAAAAACTAACATGATTATGAAATGCTCAGATTTCGATGCAATGATTAAGTATAATTAATATTTATATTATTTAATTATATTAAAATTATATTAAACAGTATATCATAATTATATAATTATGATATACTGTCTTTGAGACAGAATTCTTTATGTGTGCCAAACACTAACAAACGGCTTGAATTGAGGAACATTCAAAAACGGCTGTTCTAAATATATACCTTACGATATTAAGATATTTTCGACATCCTTACCAAAAATAGAAAAAAAAGAAACAAATGAATACAATTTAAAATATTACACAACTTTTTAAAACTAGAAAAAATTATATTTGAAAATATAAAACATTTTTAGAAAATATTTTTAAAATTACAATTCATTATATATTATAAATATATTGTAAATTATTTATCATATAAATTATAATTTATATGATAAATAATAGTAAAATTATTTAAAAAGTGTATAATTATAAAATATTATATTACTGTAACAGATGATATTCAACCTTTGGTTGGATAGATCCGGATTCGATTCCATCTAGGAATCAAGGAACTATCGTAATATGAGTTATCCATCTCATGTATAGACGAGAGGGTTTTTCTCCGGAAAGATCGAGATTTTTTCTTCTGCAAAATAGAACAAATAACATAGCTGACTAATTACGATAGGATTAACGATCCTATCACTTCCAATAATAAGACGGTGTCTTCGCTTGGTAAGAAGCCAAGTTACTTAAATGCGAACAAGTCATTAGGCCTAATAGTAACACGAAGATGGAATGGGAAAATATTATGATTTTCTATCCAAAAAATAACAAAATTTCGTAATTTTTCTAATAAAAACATAGTTAATAGTTTTTGATCATTGGCGACAATAGTAAATACAGGCATCGGGAATCAGTAACATCTTCCAAAAATGTATCAAATTTTAAATTTCGTGTTTCTTGCCTGATTGGACCCAGTCAATTCAATCGGAGTAATGCCAGCCCTGAATTTAGTTTGTTCTTCTTTTTTTTTTTTTTTTAGTTAGAAATATTTTATTTAGAAAAACATTCGTAACCGTGGGATAAGTTAAGTCATCTGAAGGTTATGTCTATTGTTGCTTTTCTGTTGGAAGAAACAATGTTCAATATTGATGGTCATTCTTACAGCCATAACGTCGGATCAGTTAACAAAGATACAAATATCGTCAAAATTATTTCAAAAGTTCATCTTTTGCGATAACAGTGGAAGAGTGCTACAACTTGGTCATCTGTAATATATCAATATGTTATTTTCAGTTAAATTGTTTTTATTTAAAACGGAAGCCCACGTAGATTTTTACTTTTTTTTTTTCGAAAAACAGCTCTCGGGCTTCAGTTTGTTAATTCGTTTGGTGACGTCATAATCAACGAATTATGGTCATTAAGGCAAGTGATGCGAAGTCAGTCCACCTTTGCCACGAGTTGCCTCGGTCATGAAGATACTTCAGGCTCAAACTGTGTTTATTTAGACTTGGATAAAGGATTAAACTAAATATATAATTTATAAATACGGTGTTAACTTGCGAAACATATTCCTAATACGGACTGAATATGTGGAATACTTGATTGAAGAACGATGAATGATATTTCTCGTAAGTAACTTAACAGATGGAATTTCATTTTCCAATGCTCAATAGGCTTCAACAAATGTTACAAACTTTCTAGGGGGTTCTGTATACATTCAACGTAATTCTATTTAAGATCAGTTTTGACATAAGTTGCTGATGTACTTCATGTGCACCCTTTTATGGGTCATGAAGACTTCAAGAAATGAAAGAAAGTAATAAAACAGTTGAAGGCGTTCCCGTAATCTAAACTTCCCTTTTCCACTATGCGTAAATAAAACAGTAAAACTTCATGAAATGTTTCCGCATCTAACGAAAGTTGACTCAGTTTTCTCTAGATTAACTGAAATGGCAAAAGGAACCGTCAGCTTGCTTCTCGTCTCACTTTAGTGCCTATAATGGACGATAGGTATACGAATAACCCCTCATTTCATACAAATTGTTCCTTTAAGAGTCGGTGTATATTATTAAGTAACGAGAACCAATCATTCCTGAAACAGAAAACATTCCCCAGTCATATAGATTTTTTACTTCTTTCCTAAGGAGTCTGACTTCTGCTAATTAGATATGGATAACGCGTGTTAGTTCTTATAAAAAATACATTTTTTGGACTTACTAAAATATTACAAATAGGCATGTTGTTGTACCCATATGCAGTCATGATTTTCAATATTTACTACCAACAGTTGATGCAGAGGCATCGTTTAATATCCAGACTCACACAACTTACTGTTATTGGAGTGTGGGTAAAATGCATGTCTATTCCTTGGAAAAAAGCTACTTGAATGATCTGGTCAAGGACGAGAGGAATTTTACAAGGCTTAATTCTAGAATGAGTAACCGATCCACTTATTCCTTTAAATTCTTCCAAAGAAGGAAACTGAAAGAATTTTAAATCGGCAGGTGTAACCCAGTGGAAATGAAATAGTGATTGTGCTCATAGCGACAGGTGATCCAAAGAAAGACGTTCAAAGTTCGATTGCCAACTAGATGTAGTTTTTCTAAACCCGCTTTCAACTGGTTCCCGAGTTAGTCGTTCTCTGGCCTATAATCAGGTGTTTTCTCTCAGAAACTCGGATTTTTATTCCCATAAACTCAAGAAATTGACCTTAGAACTCACACTATTTCAAACACCAGATGCCGTTTCACTAATTTTGAATCATCCTGTGTCCGAAATAGTGTGAGTTCTATGGTCGATTTTCTTGCGTTTACGAGGCAGCTATCGACTGGATACAGCGGAGTTTGATTGACCCTAATCCAAAAGTCGGATAGAACTAAAACAGCCTCGTCTACTCCCTATGGAGATAAAAGGCGATTTTTTAAATCCGTTAGCACAGAAAGTTGAAGTTTTCAAGTGAATCACAGATTCACTTGCAATCTTCAGAGTGTAGGTCCTATTGTATGGAACTGTTTTGCGATAAGTGAAGACTTTTCAAAGTAATCGCAAGAATGTACCTAATGGTCACCCACTGTTGAGTCAAGGGAAGCGAAAATTTTCGCTCTTCATGAAAATAATAGAGGCTGGCCGAGATTTCAGCTGGATCTCGAGATTGACCTATTCACTAAAGTACAATAATTAATCTGGGGGGGGGGGGGTAACTGCAGAAGCAGATACCATGAGCACGACAGACTGATCACTTAAAACATTCAGGCCTACCCTCGTCGCAGACGAAATTTTTCAGTTATTAACCAATCAATGTATCTAGAAGTCTCGATTATACTGAAGAATATAAGAAAAAACAGTTTCCTGTAGTCTTTTGAACTGAAATTCAAAATACTGAGGGAAGAAATAAAGATTTTAATACAGTGATATTTGAGATCGTTAGCTTTGTCGGAAGTGGTTCATTTAACCAGTATGAAGCGAAAAACATATTCTTTCTTTTTCATAAATTCAGTCTACTTTTTTACTTTCACGAGCAGTGAAACTCGTCTCAGAACATACACGCAAAATTTTAAGCACTATCAAGAGACTCTTCAAATGTGAAAATATTATTCTTTCATGGGTTACGCCATGTGTGTGTGTGAGAGAAAGGCTAGTTCCTTGAATGCTGAGGCAAGCATAGCTGTAATAGATTTATGACATGAAAACTCTGAATTTTTTGTTATTCAAATTTAAAGAGAATAGAAGAAATCTGTTCTTTAAATATGCTCGTATGATCAAAGGAAAGAACACGAGAAGCAATAAACAACATTAGGTTTTAATGGCAGTAATAGTAGACTTTTATATAACGAGTTCTATCAAGAGTTTAATTTTAAGGAAAATGATATCGCAGCTATTAACAACGAAATCTGTTAATGTATAAAACGGAAGAAATTGTTAAAAGAACAAAACCTTTAGATACTCTATCATTAGCAAAAAAGGTCGGGCACGCATCGGAATCAAATACTGAAAAGCAGGAATTGTAAACTGAAAATCCAGAGCTCAGGGATTGGTTGCAAAGAGTTCAGAAAATAATACAATTAGTAACATCGTTACTATTTTCTTACCAACAGAACTGAAAAAAAAAACTGATGTCTGCATTTTGAAACTTTTCTCCACAACGTCAAAATAAGTATAGAAAAGGTACATTGTCATTTTCATGTGTAGTATAATTCTTCGTTATATTCTTGATTTCCTCTGGAAAATATAACAAAAAGAAACTACTCCAGAGAGAAAATCAGAGCAATCTGAGTCAGCCACAATTCATAATTATCTGTCACTAACAAATCATGTAAATCTCTCTCTTTGACAAAAGAAATAAGGATATGGACGCCATCTATGAGTCAAGCAAATGAACTATTATTCATTTATAATTTCCATCTCCCTATTTTATAAAATTAAATCGCTCTGGATAAAAACAAGAGCGTCCTCTGGATAAAAACATGATATCCATAGATTAGACAGCAAACTGTAACAGAATTTCATGCTTGTATGAATCAAAGATATAGATCGCGTTTAGGGAAAAAAAATACAAAAAACAATTTATGACAGTTGCTGATTCATCATACATTTTTCTACTCCAGTTAAGTGAGGAAAAAATTACAATATCACATTATGTCCAAAGACTTGGGAAGGAGGGAAGAGGAACGCTTACTTAAATTATTGTGACTGTGTTCTCCTGTTTACAACTAGCTCTGGTTTCCGATCTTTTCTATATAACTGCCGGGTTGTAGTGATTCAACTGAAATGTTCCAATGACCTTTGAAGTCCCCTTAAATGTGTTCCTATGCTGGTTGTATCATGCAATTAGTCTACATCATAAGCAGCTCGATGGGAAAAGCTCCAAAACAACTGCATAGAGAGTCACTTGGAAACGGTAGCAATCTTTTTATATAGGACTGTAGGCGTCATAAGAATATAATAGTATTAAATATTAAATGCAGTTAAATGTTTGGGGCAATAGATCCAGTTATCACTTTCTGCAAATATAATAAAGAGTGATAAATTGTTTAGTAGACTAATGTATTCTTATTCTCATTTTAGCATCTCCAGCTCGGTATGTAGACATAGTGATGATTTAAAATACTTTGTCTGCAAGACTGTTTGCCTTCACAAACTTGGAATCCTTTAAGAGCACAAACCTTACATCTCACATCATCTTCGTTGTTGATTTAAAGATCACATTAAATAATGCTAGCGCTCCAGAAGCCAGATAGCCACAGAAATAAGATTTATCATACTTATTATTCCCATACTTGCAGCGGAGGATTTCCGTGTGCTGGAAGAAAGAAGATATCGGCTAATCATGCTGGCTATAGATCGACATGTGTACGCACTACCTTATCTAAAGAAGTTTTCTTTTGGCACGTAAATGATGTTGTGATTCCCAAGAATATGTTTGATATGTGTTTTCGAAATAGCTTCAAATATTTCTCCTATGACTAACGTAGACGAAAAATAAGGCAAAATGACCAAAGTTTTCTTACTTTAGCATCTGTTACTGTTGATCTATAGAGAAAACTCAAGTACAGAAGACAGGTTCCATATATTCATGTCTAAAGAATCACCGGAAAAACTAATCAATAATAAACAACATAGAAGTTTCTTGTTCTATGACATATGTCGACGTTATTTGTTTAACAACAGAGTTGGAGAATCATTTTAAATTGATTTTAGTAATCAATTAACCGTCAATAGTTTAATAGTAGTAGACAAAGATTAAATATCCGAATAGTTGAAGAAAGAAAATGTACTAAAGTCGAATATTTAAAGAGAAAAACTTTCACGACAAAGAGTTAAAATAATGTTGTTACTATTGGTTAAAAAATAAAAAAAGCTTGTTTTTATTATAAGAAGGAAAAGTGTACTCTGTAAATGCAATACGCAGCAATTTTCCCATTACCGTTGACACATTGGCTATATTATGTAGGAAATGAAAGGTAGGGTGTGCAAATTGGAAATTTTAATCTCGGTACTTTCGGGGAAAAGACATATACTTTGGAAAAAAAGTACTTTTCAAAGAACTTTGAAAGGGAGGAGTATTTTAATTACGTAAAGTGAATTACGTAATTAATTTTAAACAATGAAGGATGCGACGGCTTTTCAAAATATACCCTTGTTAATATGCACTGTCGAATAAACAAACTCCTCGTCATGTTAATCATCACATTCACAAACAGCAAGCTAACTAAATATAAAATTCAAAGCACAAAAAAGCCTCCATCCAAAGCCAATTGCCACAATAAAAGAAGACGGCAATTTAATGACAGCTTGTAGAACTTTTATCGCAAGTTGTGTGCTGCCACGGTAGTAAAGTCCCTCTATACTGCAATCCATCAACCTATTTAGGGAAAAAAAAAAAAAAAAAAAAAGCGTGAAGCAGGACTCATTTATGCGAGTAGACAGACAGACAGACAGAGACGGAGTGACTGTGAAGAACTGCTACTGCAGATAAAGGCCTAGTAATGGGTGACCTGGTTTTAATTACTCTTTCCATATTATCGGTTATAACCTAAAAATTTGATACTGCTCTGTTTTATCATAAGATTATCATTATGAGTACTGCATGTGCTCATAAAGAAAAATCGCTGTTTTCCTGAGAAGTAATCCAATCACACATTCTCTGTTTTGTATCATGGACGAACTTAAAAGAAAAAAAAAAGTTCCTGGCCTTCTTATAACGGAATTTTGAACATATTCTTCTAAATAAGTTGTGTGTCTGTCGACTCTAGTATGTCATCTATGGCAAATGTCTTTACGGTGTAGGTGGTGAGTATAGACGAGCAAAATTATGTTTAATATTCATTAAATATTAAAACTATTCATATTAAATTTTTAATATGAATTAAAATTTTAATTCATATTAGATTTTGGGGGATGATTGATGGGACGAATCTGCATTTTTGTTTTTATGAAATGCTTCATTGATTATTTTCAGGAACAATTTGAGAATCAGTAAGCAGCAAGGTACATAGTTCTCAAGAAGATATATGCTTTTACAGTAATACCCCGTCTTACGACGCTTCGCTTAACGACCATCCGCTCATACGACATTTTTCAATTATGACCAATGCTGATTTATGCAGTGATTCGTTCATATCGGTTTGAGCATATGAACGATTGCAAGAAAACTGCGCATGAATCCATCGATGCGCAGTTTTCTTGAACTGTTTGTTTACGACGTCGTTGCTTGCTGCATTTCGAAACTACAGTCATCCCTCGACTTACGTCCGTTCGAAGATACATCCGTGATTCCATAATGGAATGAATAACATTTTCAGCTGTGTTTCTTTCGAGCCAGCGAGAGTAAAGCAAAAAGGTTTCTATTTTGCAACAATGCATCATGCGCAGTGACAACAGCGCATTCAGCGGCAACCTACCTCGGCAATTGGCACGTGTCTTCAACAGTTCCTCTGTTCATTTTGTGTTGAAGAAATATGTTATTTTTGTATTTAATTTTTAAATATTTCGCGATATTTTGTGCAACATGGCCCCCTACACGCGCAATTAAAAAACCTAGTGGAGAATTACAGAAAAGAGGCGAGCAATTGATCTCGAAACGAAGTGGTAAGTTCAATGATAGTGACGAAGCAACGCCAAGGTCCTATCGTTGATTGGTAAAGCTACTTCCATCATGCGTAGAGGACCTGAACCAAAAGCGCATACCTCTTATCATTATGACCATAACCACTAAGGCACAGGCGGTCTCTTCAACATGTTGAAGGAGAAAGCAGGATCGTATTACAACTACGATTGCAACGCTTCTTTCGGTTGGTTCATAAGATTCAAGCAGCTTTTTTGCACTGCATAATGTGAAAATGTATGGTGAAGCTGCAAGTTCCGATGAGAAAGCTGCCAAGGAGTTTGTGGAGAAATTGGATAAAATTATTACGGAGGAAAACTATTTGCCACAACAAATATTTAATATGGATGAGACGTCTTTGTTTCGGAAAAAAATGCCCGAGCAGACAATTTATCCACAAAAAGCTAAAATCTATGCCTGGTTTCAAAGCTCTTAAAAACAGTGTTATGATTCTGTTATGGGGTAATGTGGTCGGATATAAACTGAAACCATTTGTGATATGGCACAGTGAGAATCCACGAGCCTTCAAAAACATTAGGAAGCATACTCTCTCATTTCATTATCGGAGATATAAGAAGCTATGGATGACTCAAAAAATGTTTGTGGATGCCTTAATCAACTGTTATGCGAGTGAAATAGAAAGCTATAAAGAAATTATAGAATTTAAAATTTTAATAATTCTAGATAATGCTCCAGGTCATCCGTCTTATATCGGTGATCTTCACCAAGTTCAAGGTCATGTTTCTCCCTCCAAACCCTACTTCATTGTTCCAACCGATGGATCAGGAAGTTCTTGTAGTGTTTAAGGCCTATTATCTACGCAGAACGTTTTCACAAGCCACTTCTGCTACTGAAGGAAACGACTAGACTCCCATGCAGTTCTGGAAAGCATTCAATATTTATCATGCTATTAAAAAATTGCTGTAGTTTGGAACGAAGTGATCTCTCAATGTGTGAGTGGCATATGGAAAAAGATATTAAAAAGGTTTGTGCACGATTTTGGAAGTTTTGAAAAAAATGAAGACCTTTGTAAATTGAGTGAAGAAATAGTGGACCCAGCAAACAATCTGAATCTCGAAGTGAATGATGACGACATAGTTCAACTCATAGAAAGCCTCTGAAAAGTTAACCAACAAAAAACTGGCCGAACTGAAGAAACAACGTGTTGCAGAAGAGGAAGAACGAGAAAAGGAAGAGTAAAAAGAGAAACAAGGAGAGCTAGTTAAACAATTCACAGCGAAGGGTCTTGCAGAAATGTTCTCTGCAGTTAGCGATGTTCTCAAAATGGTTGAACACATGGACTCCAATTTTGAACGCTACTTATTAGTAGAAAGGAAAGTACATGATGCGTTTGCTTTCTATAAACAAATTTATGATGAAAAGAAGAAGAGGAATAAGCAAAGCACATTGGACATTTTCATCAAAAAAAAAAAAAAAAGATTACACCAGAAGAAATGCAGCTTGGTTCTTCGCATAGAGAAGGTAATGAAGATGTGATTGTGATTGGGTGATTATTCGCCTGTTTTATAGTGGCAGTAACTCACAGTACAGTTTTATAATAAGGCTTAAAAATTAAAATAACAGTCTACTTATTACTGTTAAGTCCCTGATCCCTATAACTCTGTTAATTTAATGTATCGACTTACGTCCGAACCGACTAACGTCCTACCGGATGGAACTGAATCCCGACGTAAGTCGAGGGATGACTATAACCATTTATTTATTTACAGCAGATAAAATTCTTAGTAAGGTGACTTAGATAAAATTCTAAGTAAGTGACAATGGCGTAAAGTTACCTCTCACTACTGTTGTTGCAGTTGTTTAACAACGGTAATAACAGTAGTTAATTGTTATTACTCTAATTGAAGTGAAAAGTGTTGCACCGGTTAATGCTGCAGTTATCCGTGAACGTGACAATCTGCAATGTGAATCTCTTATTGCCGAAATGGAAAAACTTTTAATGGTGTAGACTGATGAAAATCAGTTGGCGTGTTCGCTCAGGCAAACATAACTTTTATTTTTTCGAAAATTATCATAATTTGTTTTTCCTTTTCATACTTGACGTAAATTAATGCTATATTTTGTTTTATATAAGGTAATATATTTAATAATAATTTTGGTAGCATTAATTTATTATTATTATTATTATTATTATTATTATTATTATTATTATTATTATTATTATTATTATTATTATAAGAGACCTCCAGGGAGTCAAGGACACATCGAGGGAGCCATACTGTTCTCACCAGCTGTCATACCTGTTCTTGAATTCATTCACGCTAGTTGCACACATCTAAAGGCAATCCATTCCAATCACGCACTATTCTATCAGAGAAAAATCTAGCCCTAATCCATTCTTGATAGCATTCATTCTCAGCTTCCAAGGATGCCCTCACGTCCTTTCCCCACCCTTCATACAATAAAAATTCCATCTACTGAAATTCTGTATAACCCTTTCAGAAGTTTGTAAGTTTCAATCATATCATCCTTCTTTCTTCTGTTTGCTAATGTCTGCAGCCTACAAATTCTCATTCTCTCTTCATAAACAGTATTCTACAATCCTTATATCATTTTAACACTCACCTTTGCACTCTCTTTACTGAATCAGAATCATCACGGAATCCAGGAGACCAGACTTGCGCACAATAGTCCAAGTGAGGTCTTATCAAGTCCTTGTAAAGAAGTAAAATGACTTCCTTAACTTTACATATCAAAATTCATTTCAGCATTGCCATTATTCTCTGAGTTGCATTTACAATTCTTGCTATATAACCCTTGAACTTCAACTTCCTCTACTAAAACTCCAAGAATCCTAGCCTCATCAGTTTCTTCATGCATAATCCCACCAATATAATACGACATTAAATATCTAATCACACCAAAGTGCATAACTTTCCATTTATTAATATTGAAATGACAGCCATTTTCACATGCCCACAAGTGCAGCCTATTCAAATCATTCTGCAAGTACTGCATATCACAGCACTCCTGATTACCCAACCTATCTTCACATCATCAGCAAATAACAGTATGTCACATGTCAAATACTTCCCAATATCATTAATGTACAGATTAAATAAAATGGACCAAGGACTGATCCTTGAGGCACACCACTGGTTACCTCGAATCTTGCAGATTCACATACACCCATATACCCCTTTTTGATATCTGTCAGGCATCCATCCTCTTATCTATGTGAATAGTTTATAATCCAATTCCATAATTCTCCAATTTATGCAACAGTATTCCATGCTGTTTTCTGTCAAAGGCCTTAGCCAAATCCAAAATTATCATAGTATATCCATCTCCCCCTCCCTTGTCTAGTTCAGTGGTAACATTATTACAGAATATGAGCAAGTTGCTAAAACATGACCTTCACTTAGTAAACCCATGCTTTTCATTTCAAAGTATAGATTGAATGAGAACCGTAACCAACTTTTCTGAAATCTTCACCACCACTCCTCATTTTTATATTTTTTTTGTAAAAGAGTTTACAGAAATAGCAACAAATGAAAAGGTACAATTTTCTTATTTTGAAATAACATAAAAGTTTTTAAAAATTATCTTGGTTTTAGGGGGAAAAACGTTTAGAAGTTACCTTTATTATCTATCTTGTCATCCAACTCATGATATCGACTAGTCATAGAAAAATTGATTTCTGGTGTTAATGCTACATATAAAATTTAAAAATATATATTTCACTACTAATTAATTATCCCTTCTTCCGTACAACTGAAGTAATAGAATATTTCCTTTTCTCCCTATTTAAATACTTATATTTGCATTTATAAAACTGAAATTCATCCATATATGTTTGTTCATTGCATTTTGGTAAGAACTGATTCAGACTTTTTTGTGTCTGAAGAACACCAGCGATATCTAGTAGTAGTAGTAGTATGTTAAAATACTCGTAAAGGGCATTTTGCTATGTGAATGATATTAAAATTCATAGTTATGATTTTGAAAGTTTTTTGAAGATTTAGAAAATACTAGAATTGGATTCCCTTTTAAAAAAATCTTACCACAGAAAAAAGTTTTACCATATATATATATATATATATATATATATATATATATATATATATATATATATACATACATATATATATATATATACATATATATATATATACATATATATATATATATATATATATAACCTCACAATATTGGTTTTATAAATGTATGGTATGTGAATGACTGTAGGATGCATATCAGATTCTGTTGTAAATTTATTTAGTTAATTATTTATATTGAATTTAATAATTTAATATTTGGTTTATCTTAAACTAAACTGAGATAAATTAACTTTAGTTTAATTAAAATAAATTAAATTTAGTTTAATATTTCAATTTAATTTGTATTTACAGTTATATATATATATATATAATCGTTTAAATTATACTTACATATTATTGATTTTTTTATTTATCTTTAAAATATTAAAGTATTTAAAAAATTGGGTTAATTTAATTATATTTTAATTTTACAAAATTATTTTATGTGTTTTCGAATACATTCAGCAGGTAATACAAAATTCTGTTTAGTAAGAAGTCCTAATGATTTACTTTGAAAAAAATGATTTTTATTGATTTTTTTCTTCAAGTTTCATTATTTTTCATGAAAATGTGATGGTATTACGGTATTACTACCATTTTATTTGTTTCTAGATTTATAAATAATATAAATCACTTTCATTACGCTGTCTATATAATGCAACAAAGTAGCTTCCTTTGTTTATTTAAGACGGGTATCATTCTTTCATATCTCAAAAGCATATACTTTCAAGAATGGAATAAACAGGTATTTGTCAGTTCAGTGACGAGATGATGCTACTTCCAATCATTTTCAGTTCCTGTCAAATTTACATTACAAATATAACTGCGTTTACGACCAGTGGATGCGTTATAAGCAAAACGTGAAAACATATGAAACCTCGAGAAATGTTTAATTCTTTAGAATTGTAAAAGAAAAAAAAAACGAAAAAATAATAATACAGTAGGCGGTAATTAAGTCTGAAAATCTAGTATTAAAAATGGATAAATGATAGTAGAAGTATCCTAGTGTTCCAAAATATGAATGAATGTGTTACAGGGAATCGCAAACCAGTTTTTTTCGATTGATAATTTAAAAATTATATATAGTTATTACAAATAATTAATAGAATTGTAATAAATAATTACAAAGTATACGTTTTTGTGTAATTATTTATACTTTCCTTCATTTCTTAATACTGTATTACAGTTTATGTTTGCTAATAATAGAATTAAACAACCGGGGGTTGAATTATTAATTGCGTGTGTTCTTCTTCGTCTTTGTTTTGCATAATGAAAAACCAAAATTTCCAGTAGGGAACATTCTGGTATATATATATTCTTCCTTTTTTATGTGAATTTCATCCATAAAGGGTTGTAATCTATAATACATTAATGAGCACGGGCTAAAGGTTGGATATTTCAGAAATTCCTGTACTAGAGACCAAACAGGAAAAATATTTTTTTCACTTGAGACCTCCAATAAACAGGATAGCAGTTTCATGTTAGTTAAATAAATTTCACATGAAATTTATTTACACTTGGATTATGATCATGATCGTTACGAGTCTGTATAGAGTACTTTCAACTGAAAAACCTTTTGTTTACATTTTTATGATGTTCTTCACTTTAACAAATGACAATTATACATTTTTGATTTAACAAATGACAAATACATTTTCGATGTTCTTCACTTTAACAAAAGACAATTATATGCTTTTCTGAATTGAATACTTATTGTTGGATAAGCGAAAATATAAATGGTGTGAGTTGAAAAGTTGATTTTTGCAGGGTGTTATTTTGTAATTATATAAATTAATTATAAATACCAATATATGCTTAGGTTGCATTCTTTTTTCTTTACTATTCTTTATTATATTTAGAATAAATGAATACCAGTATTCATTAGTTCAGTAACAGACCTCGAGAGTATATTCAATGTAGTCATCCAAATGTTTTTGAATAACCAACGTTCTTCCCATTATATAAACTTTATGCAACAAAAGGCGAAATTCTTGTTAAATAATACGGTTTCCCATACAAAACAGCTAAATGGTGAAAAATCAATATCGCGTTTTTCGAGCCTGCACTAAACAAGTTGAAAAATTATCATAAAAGAGATCATTGCATCAAAGGCAGAATGTTCGCTTCTCATTAAAATATTACCATTCTGCAGCATAAGAAATAAAGCAAGAAAAGATGATTGAAATCAGTTAATTTATCGATTTTGGAATGCCATTGGATTTCTTTTTAGAAGCTATTCGTATTGTTTCATTATTTTAGTTCCATCTTGTTCCAAATGTTCAGTTACAAATTTAGTTTATAGATGTAATTGAACTTCAGTTACATTTATAAAGAAGTGTATAAAATCGTATTCTGTGTGCAAATTTAAATTAATCGACTAGGAATCAGATTTAAACAATGGATGTTGTTTAAACTTTGCAAGATTTATCCAGGGTGGTCAAGATATCTTTTTCTTTCATTTCATTTCCACAATCTTAAAAGGTTTACCGTCAAACAAATCGCTAACCTTTTCCTAAGGTACTTAAATCCCCAACAAAATATCTTCTGTCTGCTTCCTTTACTACTGGAATGTACATTTGGAAATCTCATTTGCTTCATTCTTCTTGAGCACAGGAGGTGACACCTACTGGCAGGTCATACTAACTCACAGATAGCCGATCAGTTTCAGGGAGCTATCATCTCTCCGTCTACGATCCCGTACTAACGGCGTCTGCATGCCGCCACCATGACGTCTTCACATAGTTCAAGACAAATCTCGTGCTGCTAGGCTTCATCTCAAGTCAGCACATTTACTTGGAGGACAGGAAGCCACTCACGTCACGTGTATCCAGAGATGAGGATGTGAGCTGGATGCAAGGTGATGGAAAGGTGGAGGAAGGGGGCATTATGTTGTCAGTATTTCCTGTTTCTCTAGCGATAGATGGATAAAGGTGACTGTTACTCCGTACTTTCTAAGTTTCTTCTCTTTTTTTTCGAAGGGAGGGGGGGGGGAGGAAGATCGGTTTTAGCCATCAAAGTTCTCTTACGTCATTCCTAACTTCTATTCTTCTGGCTTATCTAACTTTCCAGCAACTTCTCGCAACGTTTAAATCTGTCTGTCTCCTGAAATACAGAATACTTCATATTATATACTACACTAGCACACATTACATACTAAATACTAACTAGTACACATTACATACTAAAACAGTAAAAATATAACATATTATATGCTTACTGGAATAGTAACAGTATGATGAGGGACATATTATATTACAATATCATCTCTTATTCCTTATAAGGACTTGCTTAAAGGGACGAAGCAATAATGCTTTTCATCTTCCCCGTTATCTGTAGAGGACAGTGTAGGGATAAGGTGCTATTGAGCTATTAAATTAAAGCTCTGATGTTATTGAGCTATTAAATTAAAGCTCTGATGTTATTGAGCTATTAAATTAAAGCTCTGATCATGGCAGGAGTGTAACAGCAATAGTCGAGCCTCAGTTAGAACTTCATTGGCTACAGCATTGCCATCCATTACCCTCCCAGGGTAATTTTTTCTCCTCCTGAAACCCAATGTCATCTCTCTCTCTCTCTCTCCTTATAAGGACTGGCTTAAAGGGGCGAAGCAAGAATGCTTTTCATATTCCCCGTTATCTGTAGTGGGCAGTGTAGGGATAAGGTTATTGAGCTATTATTAAAGCTCTGATCATGGCAGGAGGGTAACAGCAATAGCCGAGCCTCAGTTAGAGCTTCATTAGCTACAGCATTCTACCCATTACCCTCCAAGGGTATTGGATTGAATGAATCAATCACCGCATCTCACGGTCGATTGATCTTGATCCCATCCAATCTCTCTCTCTCTCTCTCTCTCTCTCTCTCTCTCTCTCTATAATTATTAACATAATAATATTAATAACATTTTGAACAGTATGAAAAGTATTTACCAAAATATAGAATAAAAAGGATTAACTTGAAATATGTTACAAATTTCTTGGAGCATATTATAGATCCATATATATTTTATAGCAAATATTAGAAATCTTTAAAATTTTTATAAAAATAGATAATTTACAGCTCCAGGGCAAAGCTTACTTTTTAAGTAGTGCAAACCGATGCTGAAAGTTATATTTCTGATACTCTCTAATAAATTTAAAATCTTTGTGCATTTGTCTATAAAATATTAGTGCATCTATATTATTCTCAATTTTTTTATCAAATCAATGATGTATCTATAAAGTTATATTGTCAATCATGTAAAGATGAGAATTTACCATAATGATAATTTAATAAAATCACCGTGATTGATTCATTTTACTCGTGCGATAGAAATAGGCTAACTACAGAAATAACTTATTCCTTTAATGAATACGCTTATTAATGTTTCACAATTTCTACCGTAATTTTCCATTTACAAATGCTAAGTGAACGTTTCACAGGTTTTAATACTAATAAATGACCGTTTGGATATGGCGTGGAACTGCAGTCTACAGAGGTTTGTGAAGCTGGAAGTAATTTAATTCCTTTATAAACATGTGTACAAGTTAGCGTATTGCGCTAACGCATTGGGGGATTATAAGTGGCTCTAAAGCACAATGCTTGAAGCACTTTCATCATTATTATCAAACTAATAGAGTTTCAGTAAGCCTATCTTGAGTTTGGTAAACGTAGATATGGTGAGAATTCAGAGAGTATGTAGGAAAATGGTAAATAATTTTAGAAAGACAATCTTCATCGGTGTTGTTGTTAGAATGTGTTGGATCACCAGCGGATATATGTCTGTATACACTGAGTGGGCAATTTATTATAGACTCATCGAAGACGTGTTTGCTCTACTATTGTGAACCTACGGAAAAACTGCACGAAATTCCCGAAACACTTCCTAAGTATCCAACCTTCAATTCTATCACATTTTCTGCAATTAGTTCCAGTCAAGAATACTTCTTTTTCTCTACTTTAAAGATACTCAATGAGATTGAGATCCAGTAACTAAAGAGGCCAATGCAGTACGGCAAAATCACTATCGTTTCCCTATAAGCCTGCACGATACTCGCTTTGTGATATGGAGTGTCATCCTGTTCCATGAGCCCACCAAATGTAGAACGCGTGGTCATGAATGGATTTTCAATAAAATAGTCAAGCCGATATCACTGTTCTACCCATGCTCTATATTAATGGACCTATGAAGTCAGGAAAACAATCCTAAGTCAACGGTTCGACAGAATTATAATATGAGTTTAATTTAATAGTATACGTGAATATGCAAATGAACAATGCCCAATTCGGAATAATATCAGAAATAGCATAGTCTGACGAATGGTATACTCAGGTTGTGAGACACAGTCATTTTACCAAACTGCATGCGAATCAGTTACACGATTTTATTCTTCATCTGCTTATTAAATCGATCCACTGTTTCCAACTGAATGGATGACGTTCACGTGATTTCCATTTATCACACATTCTAGGTGCATATCCTAGATGCTGTTGCACTTAGACATTCCAGGGAAGCAATGGTTTTCGAGAGTTGTGCATCCGCGCGTATCAAAAGTATGTAAATGTTTGACAGTATTAGCAGAAAAAAAGAAGCATCCTTAGCATAAACGAACCCGTTTAGCATTTCGAAGCTGTTTTTACTTTTTTTTTTCCAAGATGTCCGCGCAGTTGGCGTAGGGGCAATGAACTTCGGAACCATATACCTGGGAGAGGAGTGTCCTGGGTTCGATTCCCGTCACGTGAGGAGCTTCGGATCTTTCTCAGACATAGCCAAGCTAACCGGTCTTGCGCGTGGACTGCAATGTTTTTCTCCTTTGTCTAGTCTCAAAATGATATCTGGTTTCAATCAACATATAACAATTTTTTTAAAGAGAAGAAACTCATTTTTATAAAATTTTCTGATACGTTTATTTATTTTTACGTTATTTATTACATATAACAATTACAGCAACATATCATGAAATGATCAGATAAAGTAAAAAAAAAAAAAGTCAGTTTCTTCTTTAGCAAGGTTTCAAATCGTTAACTGTTTTAAGATTTTTGGAATCTGTTAAGGACGGTGCCGCATTTCAAATAAAAAAAATCAAATGTTTTAGACTGTTTTCTTATTTTATATTATTCTAGATGTATCGTTTCGGTCACAAAATCACATTTATCCAATCTTCTTTCAAAATGTATGAGACAATATTTAAAGATAACTCTTTACTTGCTATTTGCAGTCTTTTGCTCCTTTCTCTTCCTTTTCTGTTCTTTCTTTTTTTTTCTTCTTTATTATTATTTTTTTTCTACGTTTCTATATTTTTTCTCTATTTAATTCATTCTTTATTAACGTAAGTTCCCGTCTGCTACAATCTTATAAAAAGCAAAAGCGAAAAGGAACAATTAAAAAAAAATGAATAACTAAGATGCCTAAAGTTTAAGGCATCTTAGTTAACTTTTTTTCTCGCAAAGTAAATCATGATTACTTTGATTATTACCTTCATTGGTTCGTTTGCCAGCCGGAATGATAGTTGTCAGATCGCCTCTTTTATGTTATATATAATGAGGTCTTATAATATTACTAAAGTCAGTGGTTAGTTATAAAACGTAATTAAAAACAAAATGTGGTGCTCATAATAGTCTATTTAGCTTGCATGTATTATTATTATTATTGAGAGAATGCAGTAATAGTAATAGGAACTCATGCGAGACGACGAAGGTTACACAACGAGCGAACGAAAGAGAGAGAGAGAGAGAGAGAGAATTCGCATATGAATGCATTCCGTTCTTTATATTCAGTTGTCACTACACACCGCCATAAGACCCGACCCGTTGCTTGATTCTAGTCACACAGAAAATCCATCCAGCATCCCTGGCGTTAAACAGATCAATACCGTTTCACCGCTGCAGCGTGCACTCCTCCCTCTGTCCTCTTCTCTCTCCCTAATGCAGTTAGGGTCCATTCTGATTGACAAGTTCCGGTTTGTCACCTAGTGGGACTGGCGTAAAGTCTCCCTCATTTAATCTGCCCACGGGTAGACATAAGTACGTTGAAGGGGAAATAAACAAGTTTGCTCTGTTATTATCTTTTGTTGTTGTTTTTTTAACTACAGCGGCTTCTTTTTCATTTTCCTCTCATGTATGGTAAGGTTTAGTTCTGTCTTAAAAATCTTTGAATTGCCTGTTTTGTATGTAATTATTATATTAATGGTCACGAGGTTGAATCTTGGCGTTTCTTTTCTAAAGAAGGTAATTAAAAATACAAAAATCACGAATGTATTCCTTCCTCGCACAGTATTATATGTGATTGTTTAAAATTTAAATGATATTATCTGAAACAAGAAATTGGATAAAGTATTTTTCCATTTCTGCCAACAATACTTCTTATCATAGAAAATGACATTGTTTGAAAGATTTGTGCTTCTCGAATAATATTATTTATTTACAATTGCTAAATCAGAAATATGATTCTCTTCCATCTCGTACAACCAGCCTTCAAGGAACTCTGACTTGTACCTTACGTATTCTTGGGATGCAAATGCTAACAAGATCCACAAACATTGCTGTCAAAAAACAAGACACTGATGGGAAAATTTATGAGATAATTCGTTCAACTTCTGCATGAAAAAAAAAGGGAGAAATAAAGACTATTGAACACGTGACTATTTCCTGTAATATGCAGGTTATTTAATATAGTGCTATGCAAATCTCGGGTAAGATCAATAGTGACGTTTGACATCAATGTTTTGACTTCATAAATGTCAGTCCTTTGGGAGATCAACCATCAAAACAAAATTTTAGAAATTCATTTTCCAGAAAATTTAATTTTCGGTCCTGTTTTAGGTGATGCTTGTAATAAAAGTCTATTTCTATGTTAAACACGCTCTCTTACTATGAAAATAGAATTGTTGTAGAAGCGTAAAAATTCTAGAATAATTCTTGTGAGAATTACATTTGACTATTATGACGAATTTTATGACATCGTTTGGATCAGGAACTGCTGACGTCTTATTATTCTGGGTGAAAATAACTTTAGAATTTTTTTAGAACATTATGTTCTTACGAAATTTATATGACGTTTCGTGTATATTTTATAAAGTCATTTTGAAGTATATATCTCTAAGAGTTTTCTCAGCAAAGCGTAGGAGGAAGGTCTATTGCAGCGGTGGCGTAAAGTGCCGAGATGACCGTCTCTAAAATGTAGTAAATAAAGAGTCTATCTTACTTAAAACGTCTATGAATATTTTATGAAGAGTTTATTCTTAGCAAGAGAGAATTGGAAGGATAACAAAGGAGGTTTACGGCGAATAATCCAATAATAGACACCTCGCAATGGACTTAGAAAAAGAAGGTTATTGTTATGTGCAGCTGCTTAATCCTAGCAGTTATTATGAATTCATTGGTTTAGCAGATTTTAAATTTACATTATTATGGTGAGCGCTGTTTAAAAATAAATGATTGGAAATTAATATAAGATCCACCGAGTTTGCTGATAGACTTTTATGTTTGTTGAGATATTACAATCTTTCCAGACTATGCAAAAATAAATATTTAAAAAAATACAAAAATAAATTAATAAATAATATAATAAAAAAAATGATAAAAATTCCTTATCCCAGTACTGATATACTATAAATTTACAACATTTCTTGAGTGAGAAACAGATAAAACAAATAGCTTTTCCCTCTTCTTGGTTTTATATCCTGCTTTTGTGGTTTGTAGATGGATGCAAACTCAAGATGAATAATGGATGTACGTAAACTCGAGCATCTGAACATAGGATTTCAATCTTCCAATTTGTTTTCATATCAATAAGATTTAAATTTTGATTTTATAGACTATTTAGTACGTCTGATAGAGGAATTTTTTAAAAGCGTACATAATGGACAAAAGACTATCATGAAAACAGCGGACTCCTCTTTTAATATTCAACACTAATTAATGAAGATCATGGGATACTTATCATTACAAAAAAAAAACCTGGATTTGTATAATTTTCTTCATATTTTTAAGAAATGAAATCACAAAAAGACAATTTAAAATGTCAAAAACATAAAATAAATCGATTAATTCATTTGGAAACTGGAAAATGTAAACAGTAGATCACTGAAAAGAACCAAATTAATGTCATAATTACGGATGAAATCTAAATAATTCATGAAGGTGACTGTTTTTTTAACTCTTTTAGATTTTTTTATTAATTTTTATTTTTATTCAACGCGTTTTATAACACCACACCTCAAATTCCAATGCTTAATTACAAGTAAAACATGAAACATAAGAAATCTAATCACTTAAGATGTTTCTGATTTGATTGTTTTCACACATTGAATAAATAAATATTTTCTTAGATACAAAAAAAAATTCATTAAAGGCCATAATTACTGATTCGATGTATTACATAATCAAGTTGTGTGTGTGATAATTTAATTGAAGAATGAAAAGAGAGAGAGAGAGAGAGAGAGAATAATAATAATGATTATAGTAATCTGTAAATAACTAAGTTGAAGGATATTTAACATAAATTAATGACCTGAATGTAATAAAATTATATGAAAATCGCCAAATATACTACTGAGAAAAAAATATATTATGAATGATAATTATGTATATTTTGTATATTTTGTATAATTTAAATATACAAAAAAGTATCTATTACATTCTCTATTAGCATTTTAAAACAATTATGAAAGTTCATATTTTCATTACATTTTTTATTAGACCAACCAGACGACTAAAACAAATTAAAGTACTAATTACTACATAACTGAACTAACATTAAGACTAATTCAAAGCAAAAAAAAAACTAAATAAGTATTAAGTTTGTTTTTAAATATAATTAAATATTAAATTATTAAAATTTTTTGACTAAACTATCAAATTTACAAAAGACACCAAAAGAAATTTATTCAAGATATGAATGAAAAACATAAGTTAAAAAAAATAAATAAAATAGGTTTTTACATGTGAGAGCAGAGCCAACCGAGTTATTTTCAGGACTTCCAGGGTAACGGATCGCAATGCTGTAGCCAGTGAAGTTTTAACTGACGCTTGGCTATTGCCATTACCCTGTCATGACTGACTAGAGCTTTTAGCTCAATAACACCCCATCCACACAGATTTTCCTCACTCAGATGACGGGATAAAGAGTCAAGGACTCAGTCCATCTCCCAGTCTTTTTAAGAACTTAAGGATGTTTTTTAAAATAAAATAGAAAGCAATCGTTTATTTTATAAATAAATGATAAGATAGCAATTATTTCGTTAATATTTTAGAAACGGACATCTAGTTCATCACCATTAAAGAAAGTACGCATGAGTATAAAATCATACAAACAGATTCAAATAATTCAATAAAAAATGTAGATATCCTTTCACATACTTAGAGGGGAAAAAGTTTGCTTTAGTTTAGTTCACTTGTGCATATACATAATTACTGAAGCGCCACTTAGGATAGCTATTGATATTTTATCAAATAATTTATGTTATTGGTTTGATAAGCCAGGGAATTAGGTAAATTAGATATCTGAATTTGAAAGAAGAACAAAAAAAACTTTCTATGTAATACATACTATTGATGTGCCAACTTTTTCATGGAGTCACTAAGAGAAAATATAACGCAAATTACTTGACTTCAAATTAATTAAAACATTTTTACGATTAGGTTTGAAGAGTGGATTGTGTTTCTGCTTCCTATTTTAATAATAATAACCCGTGATCTATCAGGCCCTTAAGGCCCCAACCTGCCAAATATCTTTGGTTTTCTGAACAAAATTTTAGGATAAAGCGGTTAGTCCTATGCTAAAATATACAGAAAGAACATCCTGCCACCTCAGAATGAAACTAGCTAACTCATCTTTAGCTGATAAATCTCTCCTAAAGATTGTTCGGATCCTAGACGGGATGCGCACCCAGGTATCTTTCCCATCAAAGAGATTCCTCAAAACCCACTGAGCTACGAAGTTGCATTGGCTAACTTACAGATGGTTTCGAAACTCACTGTTAGCAGATGTGTGCGTATGTCCTTAGGTGATAGATGAATTTCATTTATCAGTATGATGTGCTTATTAGAGGCCTGAAGATAATGACTTTAATACTTAGTTACCAGAGGAGGGTTGTCAGATAATGCATTCTATAGAGCACCCACAATGCTAATGGTTTACAATCTTCAGGCGAGACCGACATAAAAATTGGAAACCGAATTATAGTTTTACTTCACATCGGTATTTAAAAATTTTATTTTAGAACGTACATTAAGATCAAACACAACTAAAAACAAAAGCATTAGTAGTTTCAAAATTTAAAAACATGGAAATTTTTAAAACACTATGAAAGTGATACTTGCAATTCAATGTAATAACCACAAGTATTCTCTTGCTGTACTATATACTTATAAAGAAAATGATCTTCTTCATTAATATATAGTATAACTATCAATTAAAATTGTAGATGTGGGAGTATATACTTTTAAATAGCATTCTAAAAATCAGATATTTAAAAATGTCATTTTGAAAATAATATTTATTTTATATAAATAATTTTATTATTATTATTATTATTATTATTATTATTATTATTATTATTATTATTATTATTATTATTACACTTTACTCTAAACTTTAATAATAACGATTTCAAACTATTTTTAGTAATACAGTAAAAATTTGTTTCCATTTTTTTTTTAATTTCTGGATAGAATAACACGCCATAATATTATCCATATCATTTAAATACAAATAATTACAATAGGGACCAGAGAGTTAGCTGATTGAAAAGGTATGAAACCCTGGGAGGGAAATGGATGGCAATGCTGTAGCCAATGAAGTTCTAACTGAGGCTCGGCTATTGCTGTTACCCTTCTGCCATGATCAGAGCTTTAATAGCTCAATAACACCTTATCCCTACACTGTCCTCTACAGATAACGGGGAATATGAAAAGCATTATTGCTTCGTCCCTTTAAGCCAGTCCTTTTAAGGACTTTAAAACATTATTAGAGAGTTAGCTGCAAATTGTGGATACTTTTCCACATAACTTGCTCTTTCTTTTGAAATGAAATTTCATTTTTATTGTCTGATTATCTACCATTGCGAGCGAATTCACATTTTTCATTTATCTTGGCTTTCCTCTCCAGTATCCCGTGAACATTCCGCATGACTTATGTAGACGTCTTCTCGCTGCTAATGTCTCATTTGTTTTTACATCTTAACCGGCGGCATTACAAAAGTTTCCCTTTTACCAACGTAATCACTTCCAGGAGCCTCATAGTCGTAACTGGCAGTTTCGAAAATTCCTCGTGAATTCCCCGCCGACTGCTTGGCGTGTCATTAAGGCGCACGCGCTAATAATGACTTCTTAATTCTCTTTAATGGCTAGCCAAAGTTGTGCAGCGAATTAATCAGATGCAAATGTAATGAGGATACAGCAATCAGAAGAGACAGAAAAATCGGGGCAACAGTTCTTCGAAGAGATGTAAGGGAACACGGGGGATACCATGGTGTGTGTTTCGATGGAGGGATGGGTGGGGAGTAAAGGATGCATGAAGTGTTCTGCTCTGCTGATTTAATAAGCACCCCCACCTCCTCCCAAGATGGAATTGTTCCAAGACGTTTTATTTCGTCTTATAGAATACAATACAAGGATCAAATGGATCTCGTAGGATTTTCTCGTGTGTTTTAGTATAAAATAAGGTAGGGGTTGGTCCTCGTAAGTTTCGTATATTTATTTACAAGATTACCACGATGAACTCTGATAGTCACATAGAGAAACATTACAAACACCGACTCGAGAAGGTAAGCGTGGTATTGGAAAAGAAAGGAGAAGATGTAATTAGCGTACTCCTAAAAATAGCTATGGTTAATGCGTTTAAATGGGCAACTGTTATAAGCCTTAAATGTTTATTTGAATAAGGAAGTGCATGAACTGAAGAAAACTTCGTGTTTTTTTTGCATGCTGTTAGCCATCTTAAGTTATATAGCATTTAATTGGGATACTTCTAGCTGTATTGTTATTTTCTTCCATATTCTATCTGTTGCTCTATTTATTCATTCCGTTTTTCTTCTCTCTCTCTCTCTCTCTCTCTCTCTCTCAATCTCCCACTACATTTTGCTTACCTTTCTATTTTTTTTTTTAATTTTTTCTCTTTTCTCCTACGTTATATTGCTTTTTCTTCATGTGTGTTATCGTAATATGGCAGTAGCAGAATTATTATCCGCATCATCGTTTATTTAAATAGAGCAATAATTTTGATAGCATTACTGCTATCAAAATTATTTTGATATTATATTATATTTCTACTCGGAGATTGCCATTTTGTTATAATCTCATTTTTAAATGTTTGATACAGTCTCCATGTTCTTCTGTTGCACCTGAATAACATCGAGAATGTAAACTAACTACGGTTCATTTCAATATCCAACAAGGATGGTGTTTTTTTTTGTGTGTTTTTTTTAGAATTAAATACTGCCGTTTCAAGACCATTCTCAACACTCGTTTACACCGAACTGATGTCGTAAAAAGATGTTATATTGTTTTTATAACTGAAAACTTAACACACAGCAATTTGCAAGTGCTACTATCATCAGTGTATATATATATATATATATATACTGATGTATATATATATATATATACATGATATATATATATATATATATATATATAGCTGTTCGATTCCGTTCAGTGACATGAGGAACATTTATCTGGTCATTTTCGACTAAAGGTGAGTTAACCGGTCTCATACGGTGGTGGAGGGTTTTTCTCCCGGTAACTCGGGTTTTTTCATCCCTCAAAACAGGAAAACAGATCACGTGAACACAAAGCTACAGTCATAAAATATACTACCACAAAGAAGGCAACGGGAAACCACCTTGTTCATAATCATCTCCCTAGTATGGTAGCATATAGCCAGCCATCCCCCCCCCCACACACACACCAGCCGTATGGCTGAGGGATGGGGAGGATAATATAGAAATAACTATTCAAAAATGATCATCAAGGTCAAGCCATCTACTTACTCTATTTCATGAGCGCATTTGACAATTTTGAAGCTACACAGAAAAAAGGGGAAAAAAAGAATAAAGGATAAAAAAATTAGGAAGTGAAACTTAGAAGAACGAAAAACGCGATAGTTAGAATTAACATAAACAAAGAGATTATAATTTAGCTATACTCGTAACACCCTAATACAAGTGTTATTAAACAAAACAACATAAATAATGAAGTTTCACTTTAATTGATTCAATTCGAGTAATTCAATCGAAATTAATAATTATTAAATTACACAAAAGCACAAATATGAGTCCGTCATAAAATGGTTAGTCGCAATGCAGCCTTCGTAGTGATGCTATTTCATTATTATAGTAATTGAAATTACAAAAACCGCTTTATTTTATATTTCGTGGATAATTTATTTAATGTCATTTATGAAGTCGTTTTTCCCTCTTTTTAGTTCATTTTGTCAAATTTTGATATTTAAATTGCCTTATTTAAATCAAAACTGAAATTACCCAATGAATTTTCTGAATGATCTCAATTGTCGCAATACGAAAAGCAAGTAAAATACAAAAACACAGCCTATATTTCCAAGACATTAACCTCAATAATATAATATTTTATGTTATTCTTAAGAAGTATGCAACTCTTTTAGTCACTCACAATCCTCCTGAGGGAATTGCACGTTCTGTTTGAGAGCATCGTCAAGAAATAATTAGCAAGCCACGTCAGCGGTATTCTATTTAATTATTTTTAGCGTTTTGAATTTTTCACGCGGGTCACACAAGCAAACACTAATTAGCACGCTATCATTATGCTGCAAATATTGCATTTGATATATCAAAACACTGAGGAAAAAATTATCAAGCAATGGCTTTGCAAGTTTGATTATTGAAATGATATAGGCAGAGATATATGACAACACTCTTAAGTAGAAAAGGTTGTATAGATTATAAGGAACTATAAGAGCTTTCTAACGAGATAGCTGCTTTCGTAAAAGACCTATCTCATTTTAATAATTTCAAAAAGTGTCACTACACTATATATCCTGATTTCATTAAGAAATAATTAGGGTTAAACAGAGTGAATAGAAACGGTCTCTTATTAGTAGTGTACTTAAACAGAAATAACAAACAGGAGGAAGAAAAATAAGAAAGAATTATCACATCATCAAAGAACAGTAAAAAAAAACGAATAAGAAAAAAATAAATTCATTAGCAAAAGCCGGAAGTGAAAAAAGTTAAAATAGTACACAAGGGAATTAAATTAACACGGATTAACCCAGAAAAAAACGAAGGCAGCAGAGAAAATACAAAACAGAAAGTGTATTTAAGTGTAATTGCTGTCTACGTAAAGTGACTCATTCGCACCAACCGCCAGTGTTCAGAGTTACCGGTTAATACAACACGCTTAGAAACACGGGAGAACAATTTGCGCGAGATAAGTTGCCCAACACTCCTTCAGTAAGGAGGAGGAGGTGAAGTTTGGGTGATCAGCGGCTGGTTGTGGTGCAGTTAACACTCCTAATTCTGGTAGCTCTTTGAGGAGGCAAGTATGGGAAGGCTGCAAAGTGAAAGGGAAGAAAGAAAAGAAGGGAAGCACAGCGCTTCCTTACCTTGATATCGGGCGGATTAGATACTTCCTCCCCCCCGCAAAAAAAAAGTATCAAGCAGAGAAGGTAGTTATTTATTTATATTACTATATCGATATGTTTTGTTAATTTTAGTATTCTACTAATATTATACACGTTGATACGAAATCTCAGCTTTAAATAGGACAAAATTGTCTTTTGAAGGAATTACAAGTGATTAATCACCCACATCGAAGGATGGTATGAAGGTTAGATATCTTAAACCGTGAGAAGTTTGAGCAAAGCAAGATTTGTGGTATGAGTAGAAGGAATTGAAGGAAAAATTCATCCGTAAAGCTATGAATAGTGTTTGAAGTCACTGAGAGAAGGTCGTCGATGTACATGAGGAAAACCTGCATTGGTTCAGAAAATCTGAAAATAGAAAACACCCTGCATCATTACACGTAGCGATCAACCTGAAAGAAAACTGCAATCCAATTACAAGAATGGAAGGGCGATGATGGCAATTTGTTGAGAAGCCCTCCGTGTGAAACTCTATCAAATGTCTTGGAATGTCGAGAGCAACAGCTTCAGGTTTTCTTAACCTATCCATGGAAGGTGTGCAGAGACAGGTGAAGTAGGCGAGAAAATTGACTGTGGATCTTGACTAGAGAATCGATATCAGTGTTCACTGATTAGTTGACAGATTTTTCAGGTATTGTACGAGTTGACTGTTGACCCTCTCCATTGCTTTAGGCATTGATAAGGGAGCAAAAGGTCGATAGTTTAATGGCAGACACATGTCCCCTTGTTTTGGAATCTGCTGTTATGTGTTTGCTGACTATAATATAGTGTAGAGATTATAAACGACTGGGGTTATTTCAGAAGTAATCTCTTGGGCATAACTGGAGGGATATTATCAGGATCAGAAGCTTTTTGGTGTCCAGGCTGTTCAGATTCTTTCCATGAATTTCTCGTGGAAAGCCACAGGGGGCATGTGATGTAATATTCAAAATAAAATTGAAGTGATTTGTCTTGGTCATTAGTGCAGGAGATGGAGGAGAAAAATGATCAGTTTCATCTTTAGGTGATGTAAATACTTCCTGAGAGAGAGAGGGAGAGAGAGAGGATCAAAGATGAGCACATAAATTGCAACTGACATATTTTACAAGGGATCAGCAAGGCATGACTGACGTTGGCACAGGTAGTGAGTTTTCTGCTTGTAGCCATTTCAAAGTCAGACTTGTATTGTTAATGATTGTTTCGCAAGTATTGAGGGCTTCAGCATAAGCTGTGTATGAACTTGGAGTTTTTGTCTCAAAACAACTTACGATTTTTTTTTTGGTGGACCGCCCAGCACACCTTTTAGAAACTGAGCTGGAAAATTGAGCGAATGACGAAATGACGATAACAGTAATGTAATCATGAAAAGGAATACAAATCTCAGCGATCTTCCCAAATCAACAAGGCTTCTATCCCTCCTTTCATGATTCTTTGTACTGCCGAAGGATGCGATGTTAAGAATGTCTGAGAGGAGGTTGTTCCACTAGATTTGAAACTTCGATGAAACTGTGATATGAATTACTATCAATAGCTGTCACATTAGTAATGTTCCTGGAAGAAGAACTGGTAACAAAAAGATTCAGAGTATTGAATGAGAGCAGATTCAGGAATTTGGCTGGGAGATCCCTCCCAGCCCTATCCCTCCTTTCATGATTCTTTGTACTGCCGAAGGATGCGATGTTAAGAATGTCTGAGAGGAGGTTGTTCCACTAGATTTGAAACTTCGATGAAACTGTGATATGAATTACTATCAATAGCTGTCACATTAGTAATGTTCCTGGAAGAAGAACTGGTAACAAAAAGATTCAGAGTATTGAATGAGAGCAGATTCAGGAATTTGGCTGGGAGATGAACAGTTTGTTTGTGCCATTTCTTACAGCAAATATGACTTCTCTTTCCTTGGTGACTTAATGTCTACAACTGGCTTCTTCTTTTTCTGTTTCACTGAAAAAGCTTGAAGAGAAGTTGAAATTTTTGCTGTAAGCAATATCTCAAGAAAAATTGTTTATCTTCCAACCAAATTCCTTACAGTGCATTCCATTAATCCGACATTTGATTGTGATCTTGATTTCCTGCAATCCAGTTATCCCGACTTGTAGTTGGACTGCAGGAAATCAAACTTCGTGGATAAAAATTCAAAGAGGTGAAAATGGTTTTCAGAAGTGGTGTAGTAGTTTTATTTATATTCTTATTTATAGCGTATGGTGTAGTAGTAGAGACAGTAGATGAATTATACTACCGAGGCAAAGAAATCTTAATCGAAAGAAGGTGAAAAAGAGCAGATTCGAGAATTGGTATTCCTTATAAGGAATATGGAGAGTAAATAGTGGCAATAAATACTTTTATGGCGGAAAGAATCAGCGTAACGTCTTTACAGTTAAGATGGTCTGTGGTTGTTGTGGCAGCAGTTTGGGATTAGGTCAGAAACAGAAGATCTGGTTCGAATGTTTGAGATGTCTTCTCAATAATCATTAAAGGCGACGGTTATTATTGATAAACAACAGTAATAATCCTTAGGTTCATGAAAGAAACTTTATGCACTGCAATTTAGGATAGAAAAGTGTCCTATGTAATATCTTTTATCCACAAAGATTAGATGAAACCACCTTTAGTGAATGTTGTAACTCATCAAAATAAAATATAAGAATGCTGACTGCTATGCAATTACAAAACGTAATTGAGCATTCAAACAGAGTAATAATTAAATTAGCCTGGTTTGCGAGTGATTCTCTGAGTTCTTCAGGTATCCACTAAACGTGTTGGTGGGCTCATCCCTCTGTATGAGGCCTACCAACCCGTTCAATGGATATCTCAAGTGGCTTGAAATTTTCCATTATTGATTTCTGGAAAATGCTTTCAGATTATGCAAAAAAGTGAAAATATGTTAAAATATAAAAAAGAAACTTTACAATGTACTGTGAGTTTATAGCCTTCTAGGACGAGTCATATAAAAAGTAGTATAATAAACAAATCGTTATCTGTAATTAGCAAACGCAAAATAAAATTAAATTCAAATGAAAAAAATTGTAGATTAGCGAACTTTATTTGAAATATAATTATTCTCTCATCTAGAAATCCTGCAGTTGTCTTCAGACAAAAGCTGAGATACCAAACGTTCCATTTACCTTTTTGTTTTATTTTCCCAACGATTTCATATTGTTCCGATTCCAAATATACTAAAATAATATCCTCTAGGATTTATTACATTTTACACCTCATATTGAAGAAGCAATAAAATTTTAAATTAATAAAATAAGTTGTCACTTACTGGTCCTGTTGGTTACAATATCAGATGTCTAAAATAGAATATGCGGCAAATTTCTTGGAATTTCAAAAGAGTCCGTTATGATTTCTGTATGTCGCGATTTAGAAAGAGAAAATGGATGAGTGCGTCAGGTAATTTGATATCATTTTTTTTTTTGCTTTTTTTTTCCTTGTCGGAAATAGAAACGTCATCATCTCGAGTAGGGTAAGAACTAAAAAAAATAAAAAAAAAACAATAATAATCTATCGAAAAACAAACAACCTATCATAAAAACAGCGATTGCAGGAAAAGTGACATTTACAGTTGGACCAGCTTCATTTAGAGCCAAGTTGTCTCTCTTAACTGTATCTACTCATGGTTACCGATGTGTGGAGGATCGATCTGTTTGTCTTCTGTGATGGATTTTCCGCACCAGTTGTTTCTTTAAAGCTGTCGTTAGATGAGAGGCTTGCCCTAGCAACTACTCCACTTCGATACCCAGTTGTATAAGACGTGTTTTCTTAAGGAATCTCATTATTTAACAAAGTGGTGGCGGTGGTATGTTTAAAAGTCTTGTCATTCCAAGTCTAGAAAGAAAAAGAAAAAAAAAAAGAAAGAAAGAAAAAATAAACAAACATCGAAGCTAAGAACAGTTGATCGCACTCCGGAAATTAAGCGTGGAAAGAAAGTTGTCTTCTAAATTGTTCTCTTAACACTAAAAAATAAAATAAAAATAATACACCTTTCAGCTTACAGAAACAATTAAAATAACATCTTGACAACGGTCAGTGAAAAAAAATCATTGGAACAATAGGACACCATTTTAAAACTAAGATATAATTTCTACAATTATTGCCTTCGAGTTAAAAAGAGAATCGAGAGGACTGATCAGTTAATACCCTTGGAGGGTAATGGATGGCAATGCTGTAGCCAATGAAGTTCTAACTGAGGCTCGGCTATTGCTGTTACCCTCCTGCCATGATCAGAGCTTTAATAGCTCAATAACACCTTACCCTACAGTGTCCTCTACAGATAACGGGGAAGATGGAAAGCATTCTTGCTTCGCCCTTTTAAGTCCTTATAAGGATATAAGGATAAAGAGAATCGTCCATGAGATGCGGTGATTAATACCCTTGGAGGGTAGTGCATGGCAGTGCTGTAGCCAATGAAGTTCTAACTGAGGTTCGGCTATTTCTGTTACCCTCCTGCCATGATCAGAGCTTTATAGCTCAATAACACCTTATCCTTACACTGTCCTCTACAGACAGCGGGGAAGATGAAAAGCATTCTTGCTCCGTCCCTTTAAGCCAGTCCTTATAAGGTAATTAGGACATACAATTTTTGGGGTGTGGTGGAATTTACCTATTTTGAACTTTTAAATTGTCTAGTTTTCTGAATTATTTATATACGAAAAACCACGTAGGTATTCAGCAAACAGGATTGGAAAATTACTCATCTACAAAACATATATGCCAGCAAGAATAGATCTTCATTTTCAAATGTGCCATAATTGTCTACCAGTCCTGGTAATTGTGGCTAAATGGAAGAAGAAGAAGTAAGCCTGTGCAAGACGTGGTGTAATTGAAACAAACGGTCATATTTTCTACTACTGTTATTTAGCATACTCTGTGTGGAAGAAATCTTTAGAATGCAATACAGCTTTCTAATAATGAATTTAGTCCCTCTTCATTACTTGCTATTATTAAGTTTAGATTTCACCTATGAACTTTGAATATCAACAGAAAGGATTTCACAGCATTCTTAAAGAGTGTGCTCACACTTTGATTTATTATCCAAGACTGTAATTTACCAAGCTTAAAAGTAAAGGCTTTCGATATACATGGTGTCATTAGAGCTCTTATTATTTTATGGAATGATTAAGTGTGTCGTAGATATAAACTTCTTTGTAGTACGGGCTCTGAGCCATATCTTGGCAAGATATCTCAGAGTTCAGAAGGCTGAGAGCCATAATTTCTTTTGTACCATGATGGAAGATTAAAAGTTAGTTTCATAGACAAAAGTATCTCAGATACAAGTTAGCATCTACAAATCCTTTTAAATGAAAATTAAACAACATCAAATTAGTTAAATGACTTATATATATATATATACAGGGTGTTCGGGATAAATTTGACATATTTATAATTAATTATATTTTTCCGTAAGTTACATGTATTAACACACACTTCTCTTCATTTAAAAGTTTGGACCCTTCTTCATTCACATACAAGATGTCAGAAAGGATGGATAGCTGGAACCCACCTGAATCATGGAAGAGAATAACTTGTATCATGATGATTCGTGCCCGCCATCAAAATAAGGATATTACGACTGCTGCCCAATGCTCCCTGAATACAGTAAAAACAATCAGGCATGAACTAGAGACTTGCAATGGTGACTACGAGGATGTAGCAAGAAGAAAGATCCCTAGCAGACGATCTGATTGCGTTCGTACAGCAGAATTCCTCGCAAATCTGCAGGAACAGGTGTTGAAGAACCCTGGCATTGGAATTCGGGCTTTGTTCGTGGAGTTGCTAACTGTAGTCAAGCCCTGGATAACAAGGGTAGCCAATGGTAGGCCGTATGTATGGCAGCAGGATTCGGCCCCTTGCCACACCTCTGGGAAAAGTCAAAAATGGTTGTCTGAAAATTTCTACGACTTCACCAGTCCAAATGTTTGGCCTCCAAACTCCCCAGACCTTAACCCCATGGATTATTTTGTATGGGGCGCAGTTGAAAAAGACACCAATCGCACTTCCAGTAATACAAAAGCCCAGTTAATGGATAAAATTAAAACAGTTTTTGCGGCCCTTCCCAGGGAGACTGTAGCATCAGCTTGTTCGAGGTTCCGAAGCAGAATTGAAGCTGTGATCGATGCTAATGGTGGTTATTTTGAGTAAATCTTGTTGATAGTATTGTAATTAACTCTGCCTGTAATGTTTTTTTGTCAATTCATTAAATTTAATAGATACAAAGAAGATTTTCTTTTTCCTTACGAAACTGTCAAATTTATCCCGAACACCCTGTATATATAAAATTCACCCAAGCTTGATTTAATTCCTCGGTCTTAAGTAAAAGGCTGGTTATATTCCACTAATTCGAGCCTACCCAAGGGCCTATGAGTTGTGAAAATACTTTCCGAAAATGAAAGCTGTGCCGAACAAAGCGGCCTTTTGCAGCTGCCCAATTTTTAATCCATCTAACTCGAGTGCTTCTAGATGTTCTTTCAATGTTTTAGGGATGGCGCCTAAAGCACCTATTATTATGGGAACAACTTTCGTTTTCTTTTGCCAGATTCATTCAACTTCGACTTGCGAATCGCGATACTTCGTAATTTTTTCATTTTGTTTGGCGTGAATCCGTTGAGAATGAAAAAGCTATAATACTCTGGGATTTCAAAATCCAGAGTGACAAAAGCTTGGAATGTAATACACCCGATATTTCGATAAACTGAGCACCCTTGTTACTACTTTATTCTACCACTGTTATATCGGGTGTATTACATTCCAAGCTTTTGTCAGTCTGGATTTTGAAATCCCAGAGTATTATAGCTTTTTCATTCTCAACCACTTTTTGGTGAACTTTATGCTTCCAATAGTCTTTAGATACTTCAAACCCATACTTTTTACACAAATGCCAGTGTAATCTTAGCTACGTTATCATGCCTTTTACGGTACTCAATTTGTGCGATTTTCTGCACCTACTTATAATATGGTCTACCGTTTCTTCCTTTTATTTGCACAATCTACATTTATTGTCTTCTTGAATTTTTTGTATTTTTGCCTTCATATATATATATATATATAGTTAATGTATATATACAAGTACAAAAACATATGTATACATGTATATGCATATATATATATATATATATATAGCTAAAAAAGATTTTTATATATACTAACGAGTTAATTTAATTCTTAAACCATAGTTAATGTAATAAATATGACAAGAACAACCATACACCATTTTAAAATTAAGATATATTAAATATAATTTCTTAATTAATGTTTGAATAACCAAAACAAATGCCTGCGGATGATCTTAGACGCCCTATAGTTCGTCAGAAACACGCAGATCCACAGAGAAACCGGAACCCCTGACATCCGTTCTCTCCTTCATGACCATGCGGAAAAGTTCTTCAGCAAGGCACATTCTCATCCCAATCCACTAATCAGACAAGCTTCCAGTTATAGTGAACATGACTATCAAAAACACAAAAGACCCAAGGCAATCCTGCTTTCAGCAGAACAGAGCTAACTCCATAGTTCACAAAGTGCGAGCATAAGTCTCACAACCTCCCCCATCAAGCTTCTCCACACAGATAAAGGGGAAAATAAAAAGCATTTTATGCTTCACCCAGCAAGCCAGTAACGTTGTTGTTGTTGTTGTTGAATAACCAAATGCTCCTGGGTGGCAGGAGGAGAGATGCGATTATATACCTTTGGAGGGTAATGGATAGCAATGCTGTAGCCAAAGAAGTTCTAACTGAGACTCTGCTATTGCTGTTACCCTCCTGCCATGATCAGAGCTTTAATATCTCAATAATTCCTTATCCCTACACTGTCCTCTACAGATAACGGGGAAGATGAAAAGCATTCTTGCTTCACCCCTTCAAGCCAGTCCTTATAAGGAATAACCAAATGTTCCCTATTTTTTGGTTGGGATAAGAAGAGCTCCACTGCGGCCCATGCATGTCGTACGAGGCAACTAAAATGGGCACCCAGGGAGGGTCATGGATGGAAATGCTGTAGCCAATGAAGTTTTAACTGAGGCTTGTCTGTTGCGTTGCTGCTACCTTCCTGCCATGATCATAGCTCAATAACACCCTATCCTTAATTGTCCTCTACAGATAACGGGGAATATGTAAAGCATTCTTGCTTCGCCCATCTAGCCAAAAAAAAAAAAAAAGAATAACCAAATCTATTAATATCTTTTACAGCAGGGGAACACGAGTGTAAGATAAATATGTATTGTTTAATATTATCCTTACTTAATTTTTGATTCGATTTACTAAAAATCAAGCAAACAAATTGCGTACCATAAAATTCATGGATCCCTAAATTCCATAAGTTCATTTTCAACTTATTTACAATCATATTTTGGAAAACTGAGCAACGTTTGTGGAAGATAAAAACTAACCAGACATAGCATTGCCTATTTTCATTTTATTTTACATCTGGCCCATTCTATGTCTCTTTTTTTTTTTTGCTGAGAAAATATTTCAATGCAAATCAAACTTGCGCCTTATGTCAGCCATTCAGAGAGCGTTGGAGGTGGAGTAAATAAATGAGATCTGCCAGATAGTTTGGATTTTCCATCCTGTGAGATATAAGACTATAGTTTGATATAAATCAACATCCCTTTTGTATGTGTAGTCAGTGAATTTAGATTGAGTACTTCAAATTATTTTGGACTGGAAAACGGCATGGATTGCTTTTAAAAATCACCATTTGTAAGTGACATTGCAACCATTTGCTAACTCTTCAAACAAATTGCTTTTCCCTACGATTCAACAGATCTTTTCGCTATATATATATATTATACGAATAATGCTTCTTAGAGTAAAGTAAGGAGTCCTGAGAATGTTATCCAAAAGATAAGATGATATAGTCTCTAAATCATAAATATTTGCTCAAATGGGTCGTCAATAATCATTATTCGTATTCATGGGCATCATCTTGGTTGTCTTTATTTTACTTTCGTTTACTTAGAGAGAAAGAAGAGAGATTTAAATTTCGAATTTAGAGTTTATTTAATTAAATAAAATTTCTCTTTACTGTCATTTGCAAAATGAATGATGGAATATTTTTTTTTATTTTTTGATAGTTGAACTGTAAAACTAATAAATTGTTTCGAATCATTTGTTTTTTATATATATGGTCATATGCGGATACTTAACTATGTTCAGAGATGAATATCTTAGCTTCTTTGGCTGCAAAGGATGTTTATATCTACTGACAATCTGATTGAATGATTACTATATCAACCCCCTGCAGTTTCAACCAGTTTCACTAATTCTTTCTGATTCATGGAGAATCCTTTATTTTCTGAAATTTTCTCAAATTCGGTTTAATGTAATAATGTTCCTAATAAAATTAAATTTCTGGAAATATCGGAATTGCATTCCTAATATCATAATTTTGATTCTCTATCTAGGAACATTAGTCCTAGCAGTTAAAACTTAACTCATAAATATATCTACAAGTACAATATTAAATTGCACTTTAAAAAAATTATTTGAAAATAATCACGCCTGAAAATTATTTATATATGTGCAAAAAGGTTATATAAGAATAACGCAATGAAGTTTTGTCCCCACTGATTGGGCAGACACAGAAATCCAACGTTGCTTGAATTCGAAGAGTCCAAAATATTCTTTTAAAAATTTGTTTTCTGATTCTGAATAACATGACATAATATTGACATATTTTATAAATTCACGCACTGACTCTATCTTGCTCTTGAAAACCAGTTAAGTTCTGATGGTCATATTCAAAGTTCTTTCATTGCTTATTTTCGTAATTATTTATATTTCCAGTAACCCTGATTACCGAAGCACCTCAGCAAGTCCAAATTGCTTAAGTTTAAAAGAAATTCTTAACTGTTCAGATCTTTCATATAAATCAAAAATACACGAAAGCATTCACGGATAATTATACAATTAGGAGTAACTTCATATTTTGAAGTCTGTAGTACATCGAATCACAAGTAGACTTTGGGGAATGATTTCATTTCATTGAGAAAAATCTAAAGTTTTTTAGATTTGACTACATTTCGATGTGATTCACATCGGTTCTTTCACACAGTTTTGGATTTGTGCTGATCTGTCTTCTCTCTCTCTCTCTCTTCACTATAACCATTTCCATCTTTTGCCTCTTCTTCGTCCACTGCAATGTTATTCCATTATCTATCTTCCTTCCCTTTTCTTTCATTATACTTGTTTTTTTTATTTATTTATACTTCCTCTAATTCACATAAAGTATTTTTAACTCAACCATACTTCTTAATTGGTCTTTTTTATCTTCCAATGCTGATCCTAAAGTCGCATTGAAATAAATTCGTTACAGGTTTAAGACCAAATTGATTACGATGCATATTCTGAGTCCACATGCCCCCCCCCTCCCCTACACACACACACACCAACTTGGTAATCTATTAGTCTACCAAACCATTGCATTCCTGTGATATGAATTACAGCTAGTGCTATCGTTGTAAATCAAAATCAACTCATCAAACCAGCATTTCAAAGAAGACGCAAAATTGCTTAAAGTCGATTTTAAACGTTCTAAAAGTTCTAAAAAGAACTGGACAATGGACTGAGTCCTTGACTCTTTATCTCGTCATCAGAATGAAGAAAATCTGTGTGGATGGATTGTTACTAAACTATAAGCTCTGATCATGGTGGAGTAACGGCAATAGCCGAGCCTCAGTTAAAACTTCATTGGCTACGGCATTGCCATCCGCTACCCTGGAAGTCCTGAAAAGGACTGGGATGTTCTTCGTTCGTACCATTTTTTAAATGTTAATTATTTATCGCTTAATTGTATTATATGATATTAAAATCAAAAATATATATAAATATTTTTTTCATATTTTGAGAAGAATATGCAAATATTTTAAGAAAATTACATTATATTGTTATTTTAATAGCTATTTATCATAATTATTTTTATTCTAATATTTTAGGAAATGTATTATATATTAGAGCATATCAAATTTTATCTGATAATTGACTATGAATTTAAACAACGCGACATTAAATAAAAGATAAAGAATTTAATACATACTGTAAAGAGTATTTTGTGGAATTAGAACATTAACAGCGCAAAATTTATATATATATATATATATATATATATATATATATATATATATATATATATATATATATATATATATATATATATATATATATATATATATATATATATATATATATTTATATATATCATCTTATTATCTCGGTCTGTCTTTGATGATGGCTTTATGTGAGCTGAAATCATTATAGAAGAACATCATTTTAAATACTTATGTGATTCCTTTCCGAGTTGTACACTAAATAAACTTAGTTGCTACACAAAGGTCGTTTAATGGTGCCATGTTTCATCAAACATGATCTATATTTCCGGGTTGTTCAAAAGGAAGCCACAGGAGATCTCACTGCACACTTTATAAAAATAAGAAAAAGAAAATAAAACGATTTGCTGTGACAAATGTGTCATCAGTTTCTGGGACAGACACACATACACTAACACTATTTCTCTCAACACTAAAATAAAAAAAAGAAGAAAAAATGACTGAACCATTTCCCTTTATAGACTATAAGAGCAAGTTATCAGTTAAGACCACAACGTACCACAAGGTTTCGCTTGGATTATTTTAACTGCTATCATTTGTTATTTAACCACTTTGCCGAGGCAACTTGTAGAGGTGATGATTGAAGAACAGAATGAATAGGCTCTTAAAACGAAAATAAAAGTTATCTCCGAACACTGTCAGGTAATTTGTAGTTTTCTATCTCGTCTTTAAGCCTACAGAAATGCATGACGAGTAGATATTAAAATATATGGTGCTTATTGAATAGGAGATAATTAATTCAATACATCGGGGATTTCTCTACTTTAGTGCACTTTGCTAGTTCCGAGATGCCTATGGAACTCGAATTAGGTAATTTGGATATCGTGCGGAAAGTGAATAAAACCTCTTTACCCAATGACAGTTTTTATTATCACATTAATTTTTAATCTCTTCCGTGATGACTCTTGCAATAAACTCGAGTGTTCAAATAAGGGAAAGGTTGCTAAAGATGAGACATTTACCTAAGACAAGATAAATAATATTTGCAAGAGAATGGCGCCATTTCTCCCATATACCTTTTCCTTGTGTGTTTAACTTCATTGTCATAAATGACGATATTGATTATTCGGAGACACAGGAAATTATCGGTTGCGTCACTTTTTTGTTTGAACAGAGAGAGATTTTCCTCTGTCTGGTAGGAGAACTATGTAAACAATCTCTAGAAAACTTTGAAAAGATATTTGCAGTTCCGGCTGCATTGGCACATTGTTAACAGACGGACAAAAACAACTTAGGAACGAATAATATTTTATCTGGAAAATATCAAAACGTAATAAAAATAAATAAATAAATAAAAGTAGCTTAATGTTCAACTGAACTTTGACTTGCTTTTCGTGTAGTGATGATGGATACGAAGACGACAACAATACTCCTAGCTCTGCAGGCCTAGTTAGCCGAGAGAATAGTGTACCCGCTCTCCAACCAAAAACCAAAACATTGTTCCTTTGGCCATTACCCGAGATTTCTGTCTCTTCTCCCCCCTCCCAAGCACGAGATTAAGAAACATTCTATATCTCTCTTTTTATTCTAGAAGATTGAAATATTGATTTTAGAAACGGATGTCCTGAGAAGCCGTGTTCTTCTGAGATTTCAAATTCGTTAGAATCCGAGAGGAAGAGGCCTGGAATTTCCATCCTTCTGAGTACATTAGCTTTTCTAATTCCATTCTAAGGAAAACTAGGAGATCAGTCTGAAGAAGATCTGCTTTTCACTCGGCTTTTTATTAGAAGATATAGACGATAGCACTGGAGATTCCCAGATGAGAATTTTCATTCAGTTTAATACAAATTTGGATTTTTTGCTTACCTTCCCATGAGACTCTCATACAAGTTTTTTTTTTTTGCATATATTGGATTACATGTAATATTGCTAAAGACATTTTTTCCTTCTTCGGGCACAGTGACAAACGATAGAAGTTGTAGATTGTTCACATACTTTTCCACCATTAATGTTTGGAGTAAATGCGTCTTGTAAAGATGTTTCTTTCACATATTCTTTATCATTAGGAGTGATATATGACATATCCTTACTTGTTTCCACATCTCTCAATATTTATTTGGCTCCTGCTCGTAATTACTTAGTATTATGTGCTACCAGTGGCGGCTCGTGACTTGAAATTGTGGGGGTGCTGCAACTTTTGAAATATACATACACACTGTAAGTACAGTATACGTGTTTGGATAAAATATCAAAATTATGGTAAAAATTTAAAAAAAAAAAATTAAACATGAAAAATATTGTTTATTATCGATAAAATTATACAGTTTGGTATAATTCAAAATTACTTAAAAATAAAATCCATTCTTCTTGTTTTGTTTCAAGCGAAAATGTTTCAATAATTCCTTGATGTTTGTATGACTGTTGAAGAATTTTTTCTCGTTGAAATCATCACAAGTGCATTTAACCTATCCTGATTCATAGTGCTCCTCAGAAATGTTTTTATTCTCTTGAATGTTGAAAAACAGCATTCAGGCTCTGATGTAGTCATAGGAATTGTCGAGAGAAGTTTTATCAATACAGTAATTTCACTAAGAACACAATCTAAATTATTTTCTGTTATAAATTTTAACAAGTCAATTAATTTACAATAATCATGCATGTCGGGTCTACTTTTCACTTACAGTCACTACTGTCACAGAACTTATTTCTTGAGGTTGCATTTCTTTGGTCATAATTGTCAGTAACCCCAATAATGTTCTAAAATAAAAACTATAACAAATGTTATGTCTTTAATTGTAATATCCAAATATTTAAAGAGACGGAGTAAACACGATAAGCACTACGAACACTCTGCTACTGGCGCTAACTGCATATAAACAACAGTGGAACTGCGCGACGGACAGTGCCGCATTACACTAATAGCTCGCATCTCACTATCAAATGCATATGATTGCGCGTGTAGCAATATGACACTGTGGTAAGCACAGTGCTGCACACACACACATATATATTTTTTTTTCCCTGCGTCTCTAGGCATTTGCAATTGCTATACTTGCAATCAAGACATTGGCAATGGAGATGAGAGATTTTTCGTATATGACGCAGACCATTCTTACCCCATTATACTAAATTATAAGGTGGAGATCCCTTATTTTAAGGATGTTTGGAATGAGTTTCTTCATTAAAATATGTACATTGATAATATCATTTCTCCAAAGAGAGAGAGAGAACTTGTCCCATTCTCTTAACACACTGCGCAAGATTTGATAAGTCGGTTTCTATGAAGCACTTTAGTTTTGGAAGGTCGAATCTAGTGTAGGACTCGAAAAGAGTTCTGATCAAGGCATTTTCATTTCATTATTTTAGTATAATTTCACTAGCGGTTCCACAGTGCTTCCGTGTGGATGGATGATGTGTTATTTGGTTGTGTTGCAAAGACATGAGTTTGCGTTCCAGCACAAGTTGGTTTTTTTTAGCTGAGTTAGATGGTAGCATAGCAAGGCCGTGGCAGGATGATTTTTATTCCCATAAATTGGTGTTTTTTTACTCTCTTGCAGAGAAAAGGGAGTAAAAATCACAACAGTTCGAACGGAGAGTTCTCTGAGATTCATTACAGAGAAGCTGTGGTTATTTAGAATGACAGCACAAAGCAACAAAGACTATGAAAACAATGTATCATGTTTGCGTATTGATTCTGGTTGATGTTTTCTTCGAGGAAGAAGCCGAGTTAGGGGGGAACTATCCCCCCTAACTCGGCTGAACAGTGGGGGGGAGGAACAACCCTTTTAACTCGGTTGTACTGAACAGGTTTTATAACCGTTCCTCGAGCTCCTAACAGATAACATACTAATCCTGTTGCTATAATATCTCTATAATTCCTACCAACTGCATCTTGTCACAGGTTTCGAGGTTAGTATGAAAGAGCAACAAATTATATTTTAAATGACAGCTCGATTGCAATCCTTTCCCCGTGAAGTTTCAAATTGCGCTAATTCGATTTCTGTTTCAAAAAAAAAAAGTGGAAAACTTAGTTCGCTGTTTGGCCAACAGGTGAATATAAATCATGCGATTAACCTGCTGATAGTCATACAAGAAGATCTACCGACTTGGCAAAAATTTATTGCAACATCCATCAAATCGTACTTCATTTATAAAGTAAATGATTTAACGTAAATCTTTGATTGCATAAGCGATAAGATATTCTTAAGAATAACGGAAATATGTCACCGGATGAAATGAAAGGTGTGTTCCTCGCTTGCTCTCTCTCTCTCTCTCTCTCTCTCTCTCACTCACACACACACACATCCTTTTTTTATGAAGAACACAGGACTAATATATCCATGTAATTTCTTCCGGTAGGGAAATAGTTATTTCTCACCTGAGTGATAAATAATATGACAACAGAAAGCTTAAAAAAATGTGTTATACTGTTTTATGCAATGTTCCTTACATAGTTTATTGGATTACTCGTAGATACGATGGACGAAATGGTCATCAAAAATCAAAAGAATAATGCCATTCTTTTGATGTGCATGCCAATTGGAAATAATAAGTGATGAACTATAATCCAGGATGGATTCATTCTAGCAGATTTTCATTGTTGATAGCTTCAGTTAAATAAGATAAAGTTTACAATGTTCATGGCCATCGAAAGAAAAAAAAAATGGGACAACACCATGGCAGGAAATTCCTGCTAACAGTATCATGCACATGCTGACTAAGCAATATGCCTAAAAGGTGTTTTGCTTTATGGAATCGAATAGGAAATATGTTTTGTGTTCTATGAAGCTGAGAGAAATTCAAGTAATTCTTTCCACCGTGTGAAATTCAGAAATATGAAACAATGAAAGAGATTTGAGTAGAAAACTAATTACTGCTCTTATTAAAGCACTTACACAAGACAAGACAGATTGCTGTTGCAATAGAATTTCCTCACGACTGGCTTCGCCATCGCTCTCTCTCTCTCTCTCTCTCTCTCTCTCTCTCTCTCTCGCGAAAAACAAGGTTATGTAAGAGTGAAGGAATTGAATAAAAATAAGAAATCGGAAGGAAGTGACTAAGTAATATACTAAACTACAATTAATTATTTAATGGTTGCGCAGTTTCCTCTACCTCTGCTTCAAAATAGTTAATTTGATCTCCCTTAAAATGACTAGAAAAAATTGTTGGCATATTAGTAATGGGATTCGAACCTAGATGTTTGCAAGCAAGAAGCTTGTCTTCGCCTTTGATCGCCTCCACAAAAGGGAAGTTATGAAATAACTGCAGACATCGTCATCCTTTGTCTGCACTGTGGAAGTTTTCATTTTCAAATAACGTAGAGTCTTTCTCCTGTGTGCAAAAGAATTTCAGAGAGAGAAAGAGAGAGAGAGAGAGAAGATGCTCGTGTCACCAGACTGTAATATGATTAAATCAGTCAAGACGCTATTAGTGGCCTCATTTCATCACAATGCCTTTAAAATGAAAAATCGCGACTGCATTATTCCGGAAGGAGAATCGGATGGGAGGGAAAGTACTTGGGGAAAAGGAGAGTCCTACTTACTGATCATATTTTCTTTTCATATTAAAATCAGTAAATGCTACAAAAGAATATGAAACGTCTTTGCACAATCTACATAATATGAAAGAATAACTAAATATAGCTGTATAAAAGCCAAAGATTCTTTTTTCATATCAAGAAAAAAAAATGAATAAAGTTATTGTCGAAAGAAGCATATTTCTGGTACATGCTGAACATTTAAAAAAGGTATGCTATTATTAAAGAGATTCCTACATAGCTAGTTTGCTTAAATATTGGATTTCGGAATGTTTTTCTAACTCAAATTTAACTGATTAGCATAGGAAGAAAAAATATTACACTAGAATATTATTTATTCTTATCGAGTTGAAGAAAGATGAAAGTAAGCTCATGTAACTTATTTTTGTCGTTCGGTAGAGAAAAAGTTGTAGGACTTGAAACTCTGGTGGAATTTACACTGGAAAGTATCACAATGGATTAGAAGCCGTGTGGATATGTTTTCTTGGAGTAAATGTATGGAGTAAGAGTTTTATTCTTGCAGTTTTGCTGTATTGTGAATGGGATTTCTGGAATTTTGGTGGAAGATACACATACCGGCTACTATAGGTCACTTACAGAGCGTATATGCAAAATATCTAGTCACTTTTTTGGTCAGTACGCAGAACACAAACGCTGTTGATATAACTTGACACAACTGTATACAATATTGTTTGTCTGTGAACACGGAATACTTTGATTTCGTAATATTCCTCAAGGAACAAGTGGAAGAAAAGACTATCTCTCATTCTGTTTTCAAATTCTTTACTGATCCTCCCCGAATAAAATATTACTATATTATATATATAACATGGTTACAAAAGTTGAAGAGCAGTGTGATTGATGTCAACTATACCACCGATGCTATCTACAAGCCCCACGCACAGTCGCGTGATGATTTGTGATATTGTTTATTCTACTTTTCTATCAATCTTCTTTTTTTATAATAACTTAAAAATTGATTTCATATCGCGCCTTACTCTAAGAAAACTGAGAAACATCATGCAAGTTAAAATGGATTTGTGAAACATAATTTTGGTATTCAATCCCCTTCTTTCTTTCAATCATTAATTACGTCTTTTAATCATTAAGGGTATTCCAAAACATATGATCACCAGTCACTCATCGCTTACCCAGCAGTAGGTTGTGGCAAAATTTCCTGAAACAAATAGACCATGCAGATATTTAAGAATCCTTGTATTATAACGTATTTTTATAATGATATAAATAGACTAATCTACAACCTTAGAATTTATAATTATAGCAAAAAAAAACCTCAAGTATTTAAATATGCTAATCATGTATCCCTCAGAAAGTTTTAAATAGTTCTAATTCACATTCTTATTTCAGTAGTAAAATTGCAGTACAAGTTTCGTTTGGAGCTACTAAAAATATTAGGAAAGCACTGTGTACACAGAATATGTTACAGATTTGTAATTTTTATAAGTAAATCTATATATAATTAACCGCTAGAGAAGAATTTATTATTACAGTCCTGCGGTGTATTCGGATTAGGATCTCCTCTCTCCTTAATGTTTTTAAAAATATATTATTATGGCAAGTATGTTATTCAGATTGTTCTAAAACTTTATTTAAACATTATAAAGTATTTTTTCACTGACCTCAATGATTACTTGATGCTCCTCCATGAGGGAATCGAACAACTTATAACTTCCTATTAGACCGGAAATGCTCTTTTAAGTCATACAGGGCGAAATCATGCTCTACTAGTCAGCACTCTATTTCCTCTTGAGTATCGTCACTGAAGTGCAAATATCCACTTAACTCGTGCATAACGTGTTAATAAAGGCCAAAGAGTTACCTACAACGAAATGTTTCAACTCTTACAATTCTGCTTCAGATATCAAAAGAGGGGAACCTTTCCCTTGCTCATTAAAGTAAACCATTTAAACACTTGACTAGGCACTTTGAAGCAATCGCTTTCTCCCCCTTTCTCTGTCTCATCGAGTCACCAACTTGAAGGAAGAGGAAGAGAACGGCTATACAAACACGCATTCCAAATATTAACAGTGAAAACTCTTTTGAGTTAAACTATTCTGTCGGTTTGAATATGCCATTTATTCATAGGCATACACGTTCTGTGTGCACGGTGTTTGTATGCATTGGAATTTCCCGTTTATACCCTCAGGAACAAATGAGCAGTTTGATCCTTTTGGATCTGATGATAAAGCTATGAACTTATTTCTGCAAGCAAACTGAATATTTTAGCATAGATACCGAAAGGTAAAGAAGATCATGTGAGGTATATTTTATTTCAATAGCACATAACTTGAGGTGTAACCTTATCTAATAAGAGGAACAGAAGTTTAAAACTTTCGAATAAGTGCTCAGCTATATCAACAATAATACTTTACTGATGCGGTTAGAAGGATAAGTCCTTCCCTTTGGTAACAAAGACCCGGGTTCGAATTCCGTCGGCAAGGCACAGACCACTTTCTGTTTGAATGAAGACACCCTTCTTTTCGAAACAAGCTGCGTTTGTTTCGATTATTGAGAGAGAACCCTATAAGACTGAGAAGATAGGAAGGGTATTTATTGATGATCATGTTTTAATCGTAAAATATCTATATAGTTTTATCTCATCCTAAGAAGACTTTAACGGTTGTTTGATTTTATTATACAAATACAAACTGAATCAGATAGTCTTCTTCTAGAGTGCATTTACGAATAAGATATAAAATAGCAAGAAAGTATGAAATTAGATTTTAAAAAAACTATTGAAGGAATCCGTCTCTTCCCAAATTCATTCATTTCGTATGATGATTCAACGGCCATGAGCCCCTTTTACGGGAAGGTAAGGTACCACCACAATCCTCCCCCCCCCCTATTTTATCCGGGCTCGGGACTGGCATAATTGACAATTCAGACCTATGGCTGGAGGGATTGTCATAAGTATTCCTGATTGTATCCGTGTGTGTTCACTGGGCCGGTTTGCCTGCTTGCGGATGAAAAACCCCAGATAAACTGGGATAAAAACCCTACTGTCTACGCCCAAGAGTGGCTAACTTGGCTATGGCTGAGGAAGATCCTTAAGATCCTCACGTCGTCGACAAGAATTGAACCCAGGACACTCTTTCCAGAGGCATATGGCTGCAAAGCGCATAGCCACTAGACTAACCGCGCGGGCTCTTCCCAAAGAGTAGAGACTAACGTTAACAAAAAAGGATAGGATAAAATTAATTACTAAGTATCCTGACATCATTGTTAAGAAATATTGGTACATATATAGTGTGTGTTGATTGTAAAGGCATGTGTCCTCATGTTATGTAGTCATGGTTGATAAAATAAAGGACCTATTTGAAAGATTTAATAATCTTCTTCCTTTACGTAATTAGGCTTCATGGAATATTTACGATTCGAAACTGGAAATCCCACGGAATAGGTCGGTCAATCGCATTCCAGGAATGTCCTATGTCTGTAGATGCATGTGTTCACTATGCCGGTTTGCCTGTTCTGGGGGATGAAAAACCCGAGTTTCCGGGTGAACCCCCCCCCACTTACCTCCGCATGAGACCGCTTAACTCACCTTTCGTCGAAAGAGACCAGATAAAGGTTCCTCATCACTGCCGGGAATTGAACCGAGGTCTTTCCAACCAAAGGGCTTCGTCTATACCGACTGAGCTACGGAGGCTCAAGTTTTAATAATATGTTTTGCTTTTTAGGAAATTTTGCATACGTTGCTGGTAGGAATTCTCGAAGCGTCTCATGTTACATCAGTAGTTTCCAAAATTTATTCACTTTAAAAATATATTCCTTACTTTCCTTTTATTTGCATTGAATACATTTTGTACAAATAAGAATTTTATTTATTAAAAATAGAGACTGTACATTAATATATTTTAGGACTAAAAATTTATATAGATCCACTGTCTCGATATTGGAGGCCTGAAGTGGTTTGAAAAAGCTCCATGTTTGGTCTTAGAGCAGGCTTTAAGGGCTATGCAAAAAAATAAATAAAATATTAAAATGGTTTTAGTTTTATTGGGATTTTATCTAAATTATTTTTGACGCAGCCGAAATTGTTATAATTTATCTGATACTTATCTAAAGATACTTATCAAAATTAGGACAAAGGCATACACGCATGTCCTTGATGTCTAGTAAGAAATCAAAATCCTATTAGAGAGTATACTAATTGTTTTCGAGGTTTTAAGAAGCATCATATTAGTGAAGTTAGTTCGTTTTTCAGTCAGTTTTTCTTCAAGTGCATTTGAAATCAAAACGTGCCCACAATCGCCAATGATGAGTAGCTCAGGCGAAAGATCCTTGTGAAGGGGAAGCTTGATTGTGAATTTGCCAAACAGCAAATTTTAAATTCCCGACGTCATTAAATTAAATTGAATTTATTTCTTCTTAATATCTTTGTTATTCTATTCTGATAAATATTTCGGAATATTTTTCTAGTTCCCATTTCTAATTTAAGTATATGGAATTTCTTAAAATAAAGTTAAATAAAATAAACCAATTCCATTTGAACAAATTATAAACAGAAAAAAAAAATTACTTTTCCACTTCTGCATGAGAACGGCTAAGCGAATGTTCACCTAAAACAGTCCTCAGGAACATACGTATAAATGGGATTTGTGGAATTCGAATCCAGATCTTCCTACTCCCCAGCATTTCTGTTTTGTGTACCATTCGCTGTCCATTTATTGGATTACTTTCTACTAAGCTAATGACCGGAATAGTAAGTGCAAATATTACTTTATCTTTCACTTATAAGTAAAAAAATAATTTCTGCTCAGCTATCTTTCGTTCTTGAACTACAGGTATGTAAAAAACGAAACATCGCAAATATATTACTGCTGCACAGTGTACTCATATTGCATTCAAATTAATTAATACATGATATTATATTAATGAAAAGTAGAGGAATCGTGTGGAAAGTCTCATCTTGTAATTTAATTAATATATATAAAGTTATTAATATGAGACTCTTAGCGATTCTCCTCAGGAGTTAAAATAGCAATGGTTTAACTTTATAGATATAATCTTGACTTCTCAATTCAAAGAGTTCTCAGGGAAACACATGATGGAAGTAGAATGATATACGAGTATAATGCGGTTTTCGAAGTTGTTTAAAATTGAGTTTGAGTAACATGCACTCTGGTTATGACAAGTAATATGCCTCGTGCAAAGAATTTCGTCTCATCAATACTGTGCTTACAATGTGCTGTAGGTTTTATTCCAATCTGAGAGAGTGCAGAGCCCGCATACAGCAGCACCAAAGTGGGTTGAAATGTAAGATAAAAACCTTTTTTTGTTTTCTTACTTCCATATTTTCATTAATTAAATTACAATATATTATTACACATGAAATTAAAAGCTACGTTGACAGATATTCGTCATATTAAAATGATTCCGAGTTAAAAGCGTTTAAAAAAAATCAATAGTCGTTGCATGAAACATTTAAATTGTGCACAGATTTTTGCATTACATGAATAGGAAGCCATGCGTTGTAGAGAGCTTAAAATAAACAAAAAAAGTTTAAAAAAATGTGACTGTTTCATAACTGAACTTGCAAAGAAACGAAAAAAAAGTTGCAATTATTCTAGGTTCCAATCACAGTTTAACATTTTTATCTCCCCATTTTATTCTATTTCAGTGTCATAGAAAACCTGTTGATTATTGGCATGTACTATTTTAAAACAAAATGTGTAAATACTGAAAATTTGCTTTTCAAATCTTTATTTAAATAAATGTCTGTTTTTGTAGTTTTAAAATTATAGAAAATTTAACACCTATATTTTCAAATTATAAGTCAAGTTAAGAAATGGGTTATAATTATACTCAGCAATTCTTATTGCTTTTAAAACATTACGGTTTTTAAATTATAATAACTATTTGAGCCTTCAATTTGAAATTTTCAAAATATTCGCTAAAAATGATGAATTTATTTGTTCATAATAATCTCATTTGATGCATCCTAATAAAAAAGCTTATATTTGTTATATCTCAATTTTTTAAAGCGAAACCGTTCTTGGAAGAGGCACAGATTGTGTTTATATTTAATAATGATTTGGGGGGGGGATGGACCAAGTCCTCGACTCTTTATCCCTTCATCTGATTGAAGAAAATGTGCGGATGGTGTGTTATTGAGCTAAGAGCTCTGGTCATGGCTGGGTAACGGCAATAGCCGAGCCTCAGTTAAAACTTCATTGGCTACAGTATTGCCATCCGTTACTCTGGGTTCTCCGTCGAATTTTAATAATGATATTTGGAACGTATTTGGGAGATGGACCGAGTCCTTGACTCTTCATCTGATTTTGGCTTGTGTATGAGGGGATTATTGTGGATAATTTACCCGTTCATTGTGAGCATTGTAAGCTTGTTAGCTTTCTCTTGCGATAGCGGATTTCGGCTTTTTATATTTGAAACGATCTGAGGGTTTGTAGTCCGCTGACTGTCGAATTAGTTGATTTGGGTGATTATCTGTGATTGTGAAGAATTTTTTTGCAATGCCTGTCATGTAGGTCTTGATATCTGGAAAATTAATGATATTTTATTATATTTTTTGATATTTTATTATTATATTTGAATATATATAATATATATTTATTTAAATTAAGGGGATATTAAATCCCACATTGTTTCAAAACCGAATAAGAAACTCAAAGATCTGAATCAAAGAGTTTCATGCCGAATATAGTATAGACTTTTATAACTTTGTATAGACTTTTATATTCTACCTACTCACTGATGAGACCTCAATAAAGGTCGAAACCGGTCTGGATAGTGACCTTCCACCATAATGTATAACATTATACATCTCCTAGGAGATGTGTTTTGACATTATGGGAAATATTGGAATAGTGATCAGATCTTTACCCACCTTTGCTATGAGTTGCCCTAGTTTGTACTACGTGCTTTGGCTTACGCTAGTATCCACGAAACTTTTATAGTTTACTATATACTATATTCGGCATGAAACTCTTTGATTCCGATCTTTGAGTTTCTTATTCGGTTTTAAAACAATGTGGGATTTAATATCCCCTTAATTTGAATAATGTTACATCGCCGAAACGAAGCTTATTGGCTCTTTATTTAAGTAATATATATTTATTTATTTATTTAAATTGTTGCTGCGTGGCAATATTTCTTTATAAACAGCGCTAAAAGAAAATTTTAAATAAACCAAAAACTTTCGAAACTTTGTTTTTTTAACTAAGAATTTTACTATATCCTAAATATTTTGGAGTTATCGCGAAAGCAAAAAAGAAACTGGTAATTGCATATAAGCCAGTCACGCTAAGTTAAACCAAATTATGATTCATTCAACCAGACTGATTATTGATTTGGTTTAACTTGCTGCTGTAATACATCCATATTTCCTGTGATAATGCAGTCCTTATTTCTCCTTTTCCTCCCTCCAATTATATAAACGATTATTTTCACTTTTAAATAGAACTGTCGTAACCTTCAATAAAAAAAAAATAATTCAATACATAAATGGATTTTATATACCGTAAATTATTTTTTCCTCTCCTGCTTTCTCCTGATATTAATATCACACATTAACATCTTACCCGCTTAATTTCTTATTTCATTTTCGATTTATGTAGAATGACAGTAAAAATACCTTTTACAGATAATTACTTCAGTGGACGAATAAAAAAAGAGGGAAAAGTAGAATTGCATAAATATAACAGCGCATATTTCCTCAGATTTTTGCATACTCGAATTTCCGTATTCACATCCAACACTGCTTTTATGCTACAGTGTAGCAAATCGATTCGGTCTGCATAACTAACGTTTTTAAATGTGTTCATTGCACGTATATGTTCCTATGTTAGAATACACAAGTGTGTCCTTGTAATCCCCTTTCCTTTTCATTTTCTTCGCTTTCTTCTTCGTTGTCAACTCGTGTAATTTCATTAATATTCTTTGCCCGTGTCGCGCAAGATGTATGTAACCAAGACAACTTATAAGCATAACTGTGTGTGTGTGTGTGTGGCATTTACGTCGAACCATACGAGGTTAGAAACTCCATAAAGTAGGTCGACAGAGCGTCTGGGGAGAGAAACACGAAGCATACCAACAAAGCAACTTTCTACTTAACAATCTGGGTAGGTTTCTTACTTTAAACACAAGTTTCTGACTTTTGATTCACATGTGGGCGTCGGCAGTCTTATATCATCTTCTCACTTTTCACATGTAATCTCAAAGAACACGGAAAATATATGATAGATAAAAAATAAACTCCGTTATTATAAAGGAATAATCGGGTTTCATGTTTTACTATTTATCGCTTGAGATACTCAGGATTTACTCGCAGAATAAAATAACATGAGACAAAATTGGTTCTACCGTTTGTCAGCCCAATTCGTTTCAAGATCTTGTGTGTGTGTGTATATATATATATATATATATATATATATATATATATATATATATATATATATATATATATATATATTCAAATAATCAAATATATAATTCAAATATTCAAATAATCAAAAATATAAAATTCAAATCAAATATATAATCAAATAATCATCAAAGAAAATGATCAAAGTACAGACATATATATATATTCGACAAGTTTTTTTTTTTGGGGGGGGGGGGGAATGAACCAAGTCCTTGATTCTTCATCCCTTCATCTGATTGAAGAAAATGTGTGGATGGGGTGTGGATGTGGATTGCCATGACCCCGCCTTGACTTTAGCTAAAAGCTCTAGTCATGGCGGGGTAATGGCAATAATTAGACGAGCCTCAGTAAAAACTTCATTGGCTACAGCATTGCCATTCGTTACCCTGGAAGAGTTAAATGCCATTCATTCGACAAATTAACGATTAACATTTTTGGCATAAAGGGTGAATCAAAATACTTTTCATACTTCCAGCTGTCTGATAGGGAAACGTTGAGTGGAAAAATTTATGAGCCAATTGCTCGCCCTGAGCGGGCTTGAAGATTAGACATCAGGATTGGGGTTTAAGATGGCTTTTGGTCTTTTATGTTTGAAGTAATCTGCTGGGTCGTAATTTGCAGCCAGTTGAACCAATTTGTTGGAGGGGGGGGGGGAATACAGATGCTTTTGAAAAGAACTTTGTTGCTATAGTCTGCAGGAAAGCGTAGATATAGGGGGACATCTGTGTCCCGATGGAGCTGCACATTTCTTACGAACCATAGTGCGTTCAAGATCATTCGTAGACATTTATTTTGCACACGTTGTAACTTGAGAATATTAGTATCAGCGGTATAGCTCCAAGCCGGAGAAGCGTAAGTGAGTATAGGACGAACCATCAGTTTGTAGATAAGTAATTGATTCTGGTGTTCAGCTTACTGTTCCTGTTGATTAGAGAATAGAGTGGGCAATGGCTTTTGATGTCTTTTCACAGAGAGTCTTGATATGGCAGCTGAAAGTCAGCCTTCTGCCCAGAAGTACACCAAGGTGTTTGATCTCTGTTTGCTACGGGATTTTTGCGTTGAATAGGAAGATTTTTGTGTTGAATAGGAAGATGTCTCTTTTAGGATGCATCGGTCTTCTGAAGAATAGCATGGTTATGCTCTTCTGGGGATTCACTTGCAGTCTCCATTTGGCGAACCATTTTTCAATCACTAGTAGGTTTTCTGCAAGTTTTCTGGTATCAAGATATAGATGACAATGGATTGTATCATTCTACAAATATACCCACTTAAAATTATTTATTTCTTTTTACTTTTAAAAATAAAATGATGTATTCAAGATTTTCAGTTCAGTAAAGTTTAGATTTACGAAAGAAAATTAATTTTTAATAAGGATTTTTATTTGCTGTTTTAATGGTATAATGGTATAAAGCCGAAGCCACTATCACGGCAGTGATAATGTTAATGGCTTCGGCCATCATTCAAAATCAACCAAGTAGCTCTCCCACCATCTAACAGTGGGTAAGTTTGTGAATGTCTTTTGTAAATGATTTTCATTGCCTGTTATGAGGCAATGAAAGGCAATGTGAGACCATTATCCTGCTTATTGGACGCCTGAAATTGTTTGATGATGATGTTTGGTCTTTATAACAGGATTTACTGATTTACTCTTAGCCTGCCAACGGTATTGATAAGATTATAGCATTGTGGGTTGGCTAAAGGTACCGATAAGATTACAGCCTATCGTGGGCACATCAAATATTTTATGTCGTTGTATATAGAATATTAGAAATATTAGAATACAGAACGTTGATTATTACTATATTTTTCTTCATTTGCTTATAGTCAGCTATGGTAAAATCCATCTTTTCTGTAACTGACCTACAGTATTTTCCTAGGGGATTTGTCTGCGTTTAGAAGAAAGTAAAAGTACGCTAAACATGAACACATATGCTCAGTATCTTAATATGAATGCAAAGAATGATCATTATGGAGATATAATGCTAAGACACGAATTTCAAAAAAAAAAAAAAAAAAAAGTGGAAAAAAATTATAACAGTGAATTTATGAAAAAATCGAATAGATCTCAATAGGATATGGAATCTAAATAATAACGGGTATTGTAAGTAAAATATATAAAATAAAAATAAAAATATTATGTTCTTCTTATTAGTTAAAATAACGCTGCAAAAACAATATTATAATAATGTTCTTTAAAAATTTTAATAAAAATTAGCAAATACACCTCTTATGAGTGTTTATATTTTATAATAAAATAACAGATTGTAGAAAAATTTCAATCGACCGTGAGATGTGGTGATTGATTCATTCAATCCAATACCCTTGGAGGGTAATGGATGGCAATGCTGTAGCCAATGAAGTTCTAACTGAGGCTCGGCTATTGCTGTTACCCTCCTGCCATGATCAGAGCTTTAATTTAATAGCTCAATAACACCTTATCCCTACACTGTCCTCTACAGATAACGGGGAATATGAAAAGCATTCTTGCTTCGCCCCTTTAAGCCAGTCCTTATAAGTCATAATTTTGATGGGTGTGTATGAATTCAGGGAAGTCCTTTTTAGGACTTCCAGGATAACGAATGGCAATGCTGTAGCCAATGAAGTTTTAACTGAGGCTCGGCTATTGCCGTTATCTAGCCATGACTAGAGCTTTTAGCTCAATAACACCCTATTCACAGATTTTCTTCATTCAGATGACGGGATAAAGAGTCAAGGACTCAGTCCATCTGCCAGTTCTTTGAAGTTAAGTTTAAGTCAAAATTTTAAATTTTGTTCATAATGTTTCGTTAAATAAATATTTTGTATCATATCGATATTCGTATATTTTATTTTGCATTGGGTCTAAAGATTTTCCAAGTTAGCTTATACTTCTCATTACCAAACAACTTTAACTATTGTCAGTGTATATTCACGAAATCCTATTGAAAATCATTTACAATTATTTATCTCGCTTAGTTTCAAGTTAATTAATACTTTCCTAATTACGTTCCTTTGGGGTTTATGAGTTGGCTGTTGAGTAGCCTGAAGTGCTTTTACGGTATAAACAACCAACTAGTTAATAACACGACATGATTAACTGCAGGGAGGAGATGCAGAATTCTCTTATGGTGGTGATTTTATTCATCCTTCCAATAGTCTGTAATGTAATCATTTCCTGCACGCAAGATGTACTTTGTTGGAGAGTTATTTAACAGAGATGAAACCTCAAGTCACCTGTCCTAAACATCACACAAGTACAAAGTTAACTAAAAGCAATCTGCGAAAGAATTAACTTAGTGGCATAAAAGGGGGGGGGGGGGTGATGACAAAGTATGAAAGTGTCGCCACGTGTTGCAGGCTTATCTTTCGCGGTCTTTCACCAGAACAAAGAGCGGCCGAATGGCCACAATAACCCGATGCTAAAGAGCATTGTCGAGTCAGACGATAAGGAACTCCGATGGAAGGAAACCCACTAAAACAAAGAGGCGTTCGGATCTCATTACTATCGTGTAGAGATGTCATTAACATCCCTCTCACTTTGATGTTCACCTCACTTTTCCCCCCTCTCTTAGTAGCGGTACGTGTGTGTGTGTGTGCGCAGGAATAGGAAACTCAGACCCGGGCCTTCACTATCGGTGTCATAACTCACTCCTTTCACTACACAAAAGGCAGATAGCACAAGTGGACGTTTATGAAAATTAAATAACTTGATAATTTCACGTTACACCATAGCGTAGAAAACTAGGGCTTGCTCGCAACTCGGGCAAATGCCGGCAGACAGTACGTGATCGATAACATAAACAGCATTCTTTAAGAAGATTGGCGACGCTCCGGGAAAATAAAACTTCTATCTCGTGACGCTGAGAAATATTTTCTTCTTCTCAAATGCAAGAGGGGGGGAGGGGGCAGGGAGGGATGGACGATGCAGTAAATTTTAAGCCCAAGACAGATAGCTCCGGAAGGATATGCAACATGGGGTATTTGGAAAATATCTCTCCCTTTACCCCAGCTTCTGCAAGTGCAAGGACCGTCAGAAAAACTGTTAAAGCCACTGCTAGCAAGCACTTTGAAAGACAAGACCAGTATTTCCTGAGAAATGCATTTATACAGTATTTTTTTTTATCCCCCATGGTCACATTCTTATACTTCTATTATTTATTATTATTTTATTTATTAATATTATTACTGTGCTTTATTTTGGAAGAAAGCGAAAATCTTAATCTATGTAATAATAAATAGATGGTCACCGATTAATAAATTAATAGCTGACCATATATTTATTATTATTATTATGTGACACCTTTAAGAATTCCAAGGATTCATCGCGAGAGGGCGCTCTACTCCACTCCGCTACACACAATTACCATTAACACCTACGATTTTAAATGCATTTATAGTAGCAAAAATGATTAAACTTTATGAATATGATGACTACTTTTTATGTTTTTTTATCGTTTATATTTTTTGTGGACTTCCTGAGACTATCGACATTTTTAACTAAAGAAAAATCCACCTCAGTAAAAAGTTTAATTTTTGTATATTTTGAAATGGACAAACTATTAACATGATGATTTATTTTTTCATTATTTACTGTTTGGAGCAACTTTATTTTACTATTCTTTATTCTATCCGTAATGGTCCGCAGATTATAAGTTAAGTGGAATAATACTACTTCAAATGCCAACTTAAAATTCAAATTTTAATAATATTATAATTATATGATTCAAATAAAATAGTCCCCCTTTATTTTCACGAGTAGTTGCAAATAACTACTCGTCAAATATTTTACGGCTAGTGATTTTAACAAATAACTACAAATATACCAAATAACTACCTGTAAATAATATACCACATTAAAAATTTGGTATATTATTTTTATTATTTACCTCACAGTATATTATTAAAATTATTAATAAATAATTATATGCTTAATAAATTTATTAAATAATTTTTTAAAATGTTTTAAAAGTTTTCACTGGTTTGAAATAATGTACTATTTTTTTAAACACCTTAGAAAATCAAATATCATTATATAGGCGGGAAAGGATGGCGGTGATTAATAATACCCTTAGAGGGTAATAGATGGCAATGCTGTAGCCAATGAAGTTCTAACTGAGGCTCGGCTATTGCTGTTACCCTCCTGCCATGATCAGAGCTTTAATAGGTCAATAACACCTTATCCATACACTGCCCTCTACAGATATCCCTACATAACACCTTATCCCTACACTACCCTCTACAGATAACGGGAAGATGAAAAGCATTCTTACTTCGCCCCTTTAAGCCAGTCCTTATAAGGACAAATATTCCTACATCCCTACACTGCCCTCTACAGATAATGGGGAAGATGAAAAGCATTCTTGCTTCGCCCCTTTAAGCCAGTCCTTTTAAGGACAAATAGGCGGAATATTGTTGATATTTTTTTTTTATTTTTTGGGATATATGTTTAAATGTACAAGCTAGAGTACCGTACCATGAGAATTATTAAAAAAACAAATCTGTGCTTAAAATAACACACTGAGGAAAACATAAAATCACGGTTTTTCTTGTTTATTTAAGAGTGTATATATACCACCGTCAATGAAACCCAAATAACCAACGTCTTTGCATTTACAGATGTGTATCATCTCTAAAGGAAAATACAAATTAGAAATCGCAAGACATACCAAGAATTTCGCATCTTCCATCGTATGATATTAATGTTTTTATTCGATTATTTAATTCATAGATTAAAAAAAAAACTGACTTCGCTAATAGTATCTTGTACTTTAACGATAATTACCATCTAACATCCAGGGCAGGAGAAAAGAAAGGTTTTTTTTATGGCCCCGTGTATCAGAAGCGATGCTCTACAGATACCTACCTGGGATTCTATTGGCCTTGCACAGTTTTTCATCGTAGTCGTGATTAATGGAGTTTATCTTGACTTTCTCTGCCTTAAATACGAACCTCTCCACTCACTGGAACGAAGCAAACGAGATAAATCGATTGATAGCTTCTTGTTAAACTTCTCTAAGATGAGGGGGAGGAAGGGGGGGATAATTAATAGGAAGACTGTGCAAACTTTCGGTGTCTCAAGATTATTTCTTTAAAACGGTCCTAATAATTAAGGTATAAAAACATATAAAAAAGGAGGGTTGAATTGCTTTAAGATTTTAGCCAATTTATCGAATTCTATTGTTGTCTCTGATTTAGTTGAGCAAGATTCAATAATGATTTGTTAAACACTAAGTCACGAAATAATACTATAAAAAATAACTAATAAATAATTATAAGTAGTTGATGGGATTATAAAAATATACTTCAAAGAAATATTTATCAAACATCTGAGGATTTTATAAGCCTTTTGCTGTTCATATGAGAAACCACGTTAAACATTTTGAATGTTTAAATTCTAAATGTATATTTAAAATAAACCAGATCAAATTGATTTATGTAATTCCTTAAATTATGTAACGAGGGTTATTTTATTCAGCTTCGATTCATCTTGAAAGTTTGAACCATAATTCACTGCGCTCGACTATATTTTGGTAAATATCAATAGTTTCACATTTTATTCTACCGAAACAGTTAAGGCTGTTAGGTCAATGTATATTATGTCTGTTAACTCTTGCATTAGAAGAAAAAAAAAAAAAATCAAGATTCCGGGAGAAAAACCTTGTCATCTCCATTACAGACCAGCTAACTCAATTTACTTGAAAATCCCATAAATGTTCTCCACATCCTAGACAGGATTCGAACCCATATCTTTCCAACCAACTGACATCTTCATTTCCAACGTAACTACGAAGGTTCATATGGAAGGGACGTGCATGTAAATGTAGTTTGTCTTTAGGGCACACCATAATAATGAATTAATGATATAAAATGATCGGCTGTTACTTATTTTTATTATATATGTGTACTGCGTAGATTTAGCCTGTAAGGTGTTACGATAGCCTTCTAGAAATGTACTATCTTCTTTTTCTTTCTTTTTTGTTGACAACATTTAAAAACGGTAATTCGTTATTTCTTTCTGACTTCCATTTTGTCAATTTTATTTTGGGGAAGAAAGTTTACAACTTTTAATTTTATTGAGGTTTACTATGTTTACGAAGTGATTAGTATATCATCTGCAAATCTCTGTCAAATAAACGATTTTGTTGGATTGAGAATGAAAAAGAATGACTTGAGAAGTCAGATTAAACTGCGCATGCGATCTACAAATCACGCCATGAAATAGAATATAGCCATGATGGTATACCCAAAAGATAATTTCCTATGACAAGGGTTTTCAAGAATCTAATAAACAATCACCGGAAAACAACACGAGAGAGAGAGAGAAAGAGCTGATAGTAAACATAATATTTGCAACATGAGACTTGAATTTCTGACATTGCACGAGTTATGTTTTCTCTTAGACAATAATCCTGACGAAGCCACAAAATATTAAGGTAACAACAACTGTTGGTTATATTCATTTATTTTTATTTATTATAATAAATCCAGTTATTGTCAGACAGTATCCAATTATAATTTTAGATATTTTAAAAAATTATTACAAATTTCCTAACTGTTACACTGTTTCAATATAAACATCATTCTTATCATATGCTCCACATTCCATAAAATTATATAAGATTTTATCTGTCTGCAGTATGATCAAAAAAAAACAGAACTGAATATATCTGCCTAAAGCATCAGATTTCTCTCTCTATGCCTTATATCATTTTTTCTATAAAATCCTCTTAAATTATGTTAGTTTTTCTATTTTAAAAACTTTCTCTCAGTTATCTTTCTTCTACTGACTTATCCTGGCGAATGTATTTTCCTACTCTTCAATCGGGGAACAATTGTAGTGTCTATCACGCGCTGAAACCATCCATTATAGTGACGCTAGTATCAAGAAATATGTCCCCAGCGTGTTGTGAAACAAGGATCTTAAAAGAAACGGAGTAGGGTTCTAAATCAAAGGAAATCCGATGTACACTTCATCGTTGTGTGGTTTTTATCATGGACAACAAAGGGAAACAAATCAGACCAGTTCTTATAAGTCATCTGTTCTTCGCTTCTTATCCTTAACCTATTGGTAATGACATAATGAAAGGCTTAATGATTAACACGATATTCAAGTGAAATATTGGATTACAAATTGTCTTAGAATTTATGCAAAATTTTAGCTGAAGATATCACATATTTTACTTGTGTTTTGAAACTGCCAATTATAGAAGAATCATTTCTTTTTCTCGTTAAGATGGAGAATGGCTGCACATTGTACATATTCATTTAGATTTCTTCATAGATATTTCAGTGATTGATTTAATATGGAGTCTTCTTCTTTTCATCATGGATTAGGCATTTGCCTGCTCCAGCTTCACTGGTCTCTCTCTCTCTGATCTATATCTATATATCTTTTGATAGCCAATATCTTTCCATCCTATATAAATTCTCTTTCTATGTTTCTCTGTATTCCTCGATATTTTTATTTAAATTGTAAATACCAAGCGTCTTCACGTTTTATGTGATACTGCTCATGTTATCCTATTGTGTCCATGATATGCAATCAAACACCATTTTCACGAACCAGGACTTTCAGCCAAAAATCATTTACATGTAAATTTTCTTACCGTTCTAGGAATTCTGCTCGACGCCACTTAAAATGCTTCAGCTGTTCAATTTTTAATCTTGTCAGCAGTGCTTTTCATGTACAATTTTTCCTGTTTGGTACATGATACTGTTATTTCTTATATATATAATCCTTATAAGGACTGACTTAAATGGGCGAAGCAATATATTTCTTTATAATGCGATCAAATAAAAGTAAAGACTTTATGAAAATAATTTAAAGGTGTCAACAGAATAAAATATTCAGTTAAGACAGAGTTAGAATATTAATTCTGAAGAATACTTTTTTTAGAATAAAGTAACCCAAAGTTGGCTATTGAAAATTAATAAAAACAGCAAAGTTTTAAATTTTTTTTTAATTAATGTTACTGTAAAAAATAAACTTAGTTTAAGAAGAGAGATGGAATTATTCCAGATAATTAGACTGTTTAATTTTTAATGAATAGCAATTACTTTTTTTGTAATATTTCAAATCATAAATGTAAAATGATCTAAGTATACTATAGAAAAAGAGAGAGAGAAAATTGATATTAACGAGTTTTGGAAATCAGTACAAATAATCAACATAGATGACAATAAATGAATTAGTTTTTTTTTCGGTTTAGTAAAAAAAATCTAACATTATATTATTTTTAGCTGCCACTATAAACTGATAGAAACTGAAAAATGAAAACAAAAACACTAAAAGGAGTTCATAATATATAAATAAAAAACTCTTTACATGTTAATTGACGTTTATGCGAAAAAAAAATTCTTTTTTTTTTAATTTAGTAGTTCCAGTTTTTCACGCTAGAGGTGAGCACTGGTACACACCTGAGAATCCAATAACAGTTTTCAAGGCACGTTTCTTTCGTTTCATACAAAACACGCGTCAACTATATTAAAAGCCTAATTTACTTACCCTAGTAATGACCTTCATTATCAACAACGATAGACATCTAGACTCTACGAATGTGATAAAAGATGCTTCTATTTTCTGGTCCAGAAAAGAGATTCACTCAACTAGAAGACTATTCAGAGAAAAGGCCTTTCCACTTTGGCAGAGAGATATCTCGCAGACTCGTCACTTCTGCTTGACTGGTTGGCGAAATTCGTTCTCATTGAAGATGCCGCGTACATCCTCAGGGACATCACTCTAACACTGCTCGTTCGTGGACACCTGTTGGGTTGTTGAAGGAACACTTGTTAAGGTTCCTTTAAACTGGTCCATTTCTGCTTCTTCACGCGTGAGTGTGAATGGGGGGTTTTTGATCACCTCTCTTCTCCACGCCACATACTAATAGGCCTATTAATAACTTCCCACGAAGACTTTCAACTGGGCCTCAAAGCAAGACAGTTGAAGAAGAAGGAAAAGTTTTGAGGAGTTTCTCTCCTATAGATGTCCTTCCAGTAGCATATTTCGCATTCATCAAGCATCCTGCTTCAAAAGGGGAAAAATCTTTTTGGAATTAGATTGCTTTCAGATAATAATCAGGAAATAGGGGCACTTACGAGTGCGTTTGATACTATCTACACGCACGAGGAGAATAAACATTACACATTGAATTCAATATGGAGAATATATCCGACTCGTTGCTTTGATCTCATATCTCGAAGATGTCACAACTTTTTTATGAAGTAATTGTCGTTTCCTGTAGAATTTGATGTCTATATGAATATACTTGGAGTGTATTCATATAGCCATACATTCATACGATTTATATATTTGGAATAATTGCTCAATTCAAATTTATTTTATTGATATGGGGTTTCCTCCCTTTTCTCCCCCCGTCCCTATTGGGACGAGTTGAGTCCCCTCATGGGGGGTTAAGTATTTATGGCTGTAGATCCGTGTGTTTTCACGGGGCCGGTTTGCCTGCTTGCGGGATGAATAACCGCAGATAAACTGGGGGGGGGGGGGGACCTGCTGTCCACGTCCAAGACCGGCTAACTTGGTTGAGGAAGATCCTTAAGCTCCTAACCTCGGCGACTGAAATCGAACCCAGGACACTCCTTCCCCAGGCATATGGTTGCGAAGCGCAAAGCCACTAGACTCACTGTGCGGACGCTCAATTTAAATACAATAACGTATTGAAAAGATTGGTCGATTAGTAGAGCCTCTGCTACTAATGACTCACGCAAAACGTTAAGCAAGTTTGAGTGCGGTTAGTAGTTGGAAGGGAATCAATCGTTCGATGCTGTTGGCATACTCTCCCTCGATGAGTCTTTGCACTTCCTGGAGGTGTCAAATAATAATAATAATAATAATAATAATAATAATAATAAATATGCCTGTTGGTTTTATTCCTATATTTAAAAATCAAGTTAAACTCACCTAAAATATCGAAAATTGTCCTTTATTTTACAGACTGTTTGTTCAATAATATAATTTAAGCTATTATCGATGTACGAAGGTTGTCAAAAGTTTTCACAAATGATTTTCTTGATTCCAGTAGCCATTCAAATAACACTGCTCTTTTTACGTATCGTCGTAAAATGTGCAAATCCGAAAAGAACATCAAGTGATCATCAAATACATTTTTTTTAATGAGACTTTTCCTTATGTGGTGTCTTGATTTTGTCACAATAGCACGTACTGTATTTAAATTCGGGTGAATGTAAAATAGGGTAAACATTTGGAAATCATCAATGAAATATTGTAAAATACGAAACAGAAAATGCATCTATGCTAATCTTATTTACTGAATGGATATAATGAAGATTCGAATTCCACTATGTACATGAATATTTGTGAATGTCATTAGGTGGTCGATGATTTTCGACTAGTGTAAATCCACAATTTCTTGTTTACCGCCAGCCTTAAAATTATTTGAAAGATAATATTCTCGGATTACGTAATCGCAAACCTACAGATCTAATATGCGACAGGTTAGCAGTATTTTGTGGGTGCGATTCACAAATGAAAATGTTTCCATATCTACATTTGCGTTCATTTCGTATAAGTATTTTAATGAAGTACAGGAAAGTTCTTAAAGATGACATAAAAAATGCATTTTTTTCATGAAACTTGGTGAATACAAAGACAACTATTTAGCATCAACACTGCGGCAGCTATAACCAAGCGTTTAGTATGTTGTGTGTCATAATTGCACGTGCATTGACCGATTTTGTACAAGGAATAATTCGATTTTCGTAAAGAAAAAGAAGAAAAACGTTATAGGCCACCATCTAAGGGGGAAGCTTGCTGACCTTCAGCGTTTCATACATAGAAAATATTCTTTGAATCACTGACCAGTTCGAACCCAGGGCTTCGACGCTAACGGAAGCGTGTTTGACTGTATTAGTGATGCGTAACTTGGGCAGCATTAGCACGAACAGACTACAGAACATCCATGAATTATCATCTGTATTGAATATTTGATATAAAATTTATGAGGCCATGATCACTAACAATTTAGGCATATGTAATCTATACACTTTTTTTTTGCATATTAAAAACAGATCATCAATCAATTTTAAAGAAGTTACAGTAGCGCACAAAGAATGTTAGCATGATCCCTTAATAACTGATTAATGATTCTTCCTTCCCCCACCGTCTCCAACTTTCTCGTCTTAACGTGCAAATGATGTGAATTTTGTCCCTAAACCATAAGTAGAATTTAAGAGTTCTATTCAGTATTTCTTTTTTTAACATTATTATCTTGACGATTTTAATGGTGTCAGTCGTATCATCCCTAGTTGAATTACTTATTAACCCCTACCTCCCAATTTTTATCCCTACAAGTACCTTCCAAATGCTGTTGAAAGAAAATATTGTCAAAGACAAGAGCTAATTAGCATTTCTAAGATAATAAAAATACTAATAATCTACGAACTTTTTGACTGGCATTCTTATGAAGTTTAAAAAATGCACGACATACATTTTTTTTTCCTTACCTGATGTTGTGAAGAAAGAAATAGCATCTAAGAAACGAAAGGATTGATCTAATTATTTTCAGCTTGCATGCCTAGCAAAATAACATCCTAAAAAGAAAATGTATGCTAAACAGAAAGAATAAACAAAAAAAATAAATAAATAAATAAATGAACAAATCTAAACGGAAAAAAAAAGCATTCCATAAAATGCAAGACTAAGGGGGAGAGTAGAAAAAACTAAGTTGCAAATATCTCGCTTTTTTGTTGCCAAATATGCTCTTGGAATAAGCTCCCCAAAAAACATATTATCGTAATTCTGTTTTCGTGCTGCTTCGTTCCATGTTTTCCATCGTGATTTCGGTCGAATGAAACACAGAAATACTAGCGCGTTACCTTCATCTGTATTAGCATAAAAAAGAAGCAAGATGGAATAGGCACACGATATAAACTCATATGTAGTTCCCTTCAACAGAAAATCGATGCACAAAAAATTAAATAAATAAAAAAAACTTCAAATGTTATAAAACTATTTGCAGCATACAGTCTGGTATTGATTAATTAACTATTTATTTTAATGAAAATGGAATGCAAATATTGTGTAATCTATGAGACTTGCATGTCAGAAACACGAAAACTGATTATCTTATATTTGAATGGTTTATGGTTCGAATAGATTTGAAAGGAAAACTAGGTAAATTGACGCCTCACAACTTGCGCAGTTTTTTCTTAGTAATATCGTATATTCCGTCTCCATCAAAATCCCGCTGTTCCTTTTATTTCTTTCAATTCTAATGATCTTCTTGGACGCATTGGGATTTGGCTAGATCAGTAATACCAATGCCTGTTTTTTTTGCGTTTGTTTTTATACTGGTTAATGGATGGAGATTGCGTAGTATAAAACAATACAATGCAATACAAAACTCCTAATTTACAAATAATCAGTGGGCATGTATAGAGAAAATATATAATTTCTTAAGTAACAAATTTGTAATAAAAAGATGAGACATTCTTTATTTGTGAATGAGAGAAAGAGACATTATTAGGGCCAACAGGAGACCGTTAGCAATCTTTGTTATAATTCCCTCCTCCTTTTCTCCCAATAGTTCCATGGTCTTTTCCACCAATCTGCATGATTGTCTTTATTTCTTTGGTATGAAACACATGTTGGAGTTTAATGCTAAATAAAAGTAAGAAATGAGAAATGTAATATCGTCCGCGAAGAAAAAAAAAAATCTTAAGGCATTATCTTAAATTAAAATTTTACAAGAGCGGCAAAATGGATGCTATCCTCGCATTCCTTTCTACCCGCATTAACATTTAAACGCTCTGTTGTTATTCGATTGATCCACGTGTCAGTTGAAATTATATGCTGGCGAACTTCCACATCTCCTCATCCCCCCCACACACACACATAACAAAAGAAAGGGGGGGGAGAAAAAAGTGGAAATTTTAAACACGGAAGGTTGATTTCAATTCCTTCATTACACTCTCGTCCATTAATATCTATTGATAGAGCAATATCTCGGAAAGTAAGAAGAAGAAAGTCCATCAGTCTTCCTAATCATAAAATAAAAGCAATCGATCTTGCAAGTATTAAAGGCTTTGTCGGTTTTCTTCTGTTACTATCGGCTAAGCCCGCACAAACAAGTAAGTTTTTTTTTCCAAACCATAAAAACCAAAAAAATACACACAGAAAGATTAATTTTAGATTCAAATATAAAATGCATGGTTTTCATATCGCCTGAAATGAAATGGCATATTAATGTTTTCTCTACCATCGTCTGACATTAGCTGAATCCTTAATCGCTGCGAATGCACACTACGTGGCGCTTTTATGACTGTGTCTGCGGATTTCTATTCTGTAATTTCCATTTATTTTTCCCCCCCTCTAGTTTTTAAATAACGTTGCGACTCATGAAATATTTATAAAACAAAAATGCGTGATACAATAGCCAAATATTAGGTTTGGAGCGTGTGTATCTTATGACAGATCAACAATAACCTATATGAGGAAAATACAAAACAACTGAACTTTATTTTTAACAACACAAAATAAGTATTAGACTACTGCGCAAGCGCAGAACGCAAACTTCCATAAATAATACTATGAATATCGTAAGCCCAGCAGTGTGCGCACTCAAGAAGGCAGTTAATTTGACTTGGCTTAGTTGTTTCGATTACCTCCAAGAAACTAAAGTAAATAGGGCGACATGGTTTGAAGTCACGTTCTTGTATATTGATTATAAAAAAATACAGAGGTGACTTTTAGTAACAAACGGCATAGGAGAACTAAAAATTCATAAAACAATTAAGGATAACTCTTACATATTTTTTTCGTGACTTCTGGATCAGCCACACAAAATCACAGAATTTCACACTTCCATAATGTCAAAAAAAAAAAAAAGTTACTGAGAAGATAAATCATTAACTGGATTCTTTTTTTCTAACTAATATTTCGCTAAGCATATAAGATTCAAATGGAAATTACTGATTTTTAATATTATTAAATTACATCAAGCTGTTGTATTTCTAGTCTAAAATTTCATTTTTAAACAAAAACAAAACGCTTTGACTTTTTCAGACTTGGCGTGCGATCGTTACTGATATACCTACCCAAATACTTTTTCCTAAGGCTAACAAGCTTTGTTTGCTTGTTAGGCTTTTTCCTAAGGCTAACAAGCAAACAGACATAACGAACATATGTCATTAACAGGAATAATACACTGGCCTCATCCTCATGGTCATAGTTGTTCGTCTGTAAATCCAAAACAATCAAGCAGCCAATATCTTGTATTTGGATACTTAACAGATAGTTGAAAACTAAAATTTAGGAAAATTAAATATTACTTTGAATTTTCGATTTGCTGTCTTCGTAAAAAAGCAGGTATTCCAAGTAATATTTAATTTAAGTATTATTTAATTATCAGCAATGCACCAACTTTGTGATGATGCTATGCAACAGCAGATTGCAAATTCCAAATCTGGCATCATTGATTTTACGTTAAGTACTGGTGATAAAGTACTAATTTCAAAGCCAAAAATTAAGTTGTCGCCTTGAGAAATATCTTTTTTTTCTAGATCGGGTTAAATAATAAAAAACACGACAACTTTAAATGATACAGTATTTTTCTTTGGTTAATTATTGTCGAAGTCTCCTAAAATTGTGGAAATCATACACGCGCATGCACCTGAAGCATCTGCGTGAGTGCGCAATTTTGTATCATTTTATATGTATATATGTGTTAGCATATTTATAATTATAGAAATTTCTCATTCTTGTTATTTCGCAATTTATTTATAACGGGAGAGTACACGCAACAATGCTAATATACGGATTTTTTTTTTTTTTTAGTGGAGTTAAATGAATGTAGAGTGAAAAGCAAAATAGAAAGTAAAGCGCCGGGAAATACTAGACTAGACCTAGATAATAAGTAGTATTTCTGAGAACATAATGAACAGGCTATCTCTGTGCAATTCCTTGATTACCATCATCATCATGAAATAATTTTCTCAGGCCCAAAATTTCTAAGCCTTTTATTAACACGGAAATGAGAAGATTAATGATGCTTTGTTAGAGTTTTAGATTATACCCGTGAGAGGGCGCTTGTTCTGACCAAGTGCTAAAAATGCACATTAAATGTTAATAAAAAAAAAAGCTAGTTTTATTGAACGTGACTCATTCTTAAGGCAATTTTTTGGATTCTTACATTGCTTTATTGTTCTTTGTTCTGTTTTACTTATTTCTTTTTTACGCTCTTGTTTACTTTTTTATTCAGAGTAATTCATACATGGAATATTTTTATTTAGAATTTAAATGTTTGACTAAAAAATAACTGTTACGTATTCTTTTGTTATTTACCGCAAATTTTGTATTTTGCTGAATGTGATCATAAGTCCAAGATGGGGAAAAGATACATTTATTTTTCTTTGAAATTATTTTCATAGTATATGAAATATGCTATTTCACAGAAAAAAAAAAGTATATTTCACATATTTCATCAGTAATTATATATATTTTTTCCGATTAAAACCACCTTTGCCTTTATTTAAAAGAGCTAAAAGTAAATGCAGTTTTTGCCTTTCAAAATTAGAATAAAAACAAATGAATAAGTAATTCTCTGTATGAAAAAAATTCACTACGAAAATAGAGTTCTGTTAAAATATAAAAAAATAAATTAAATTAAACCAGCTAATGCATTGTATTCTGCAAAAGAATGCAAAGCGTTAGCAGATTAAAAGGTGAGGGAGTTTAGCAGTATCTAACTTTCTTTTGAAGATGGTGGACAGCAGCTTAGCCGCGACTAATAGCTGGCCCAAGGCTATCAGTGGTTTTTCATAGGCATCTGGAGAGGAGAGTACAGTACCACAGCCATGTCCTGGTTCGTTACATTAACAGTATATATTATTGTCTGAAGCAGAGTGAATTATGTGGTTGATTTTCTTGAGTGGCAGAGGTAAAAACCCGAATTTCCAGAAGCAAAAACAGTATTTGCTTGCTCAAAACATCGAAACACTGACTGAAAAAGGCCTAGAAGAAGTTCTTCTTGTCGTTCTAGCTATGGAAGCAAACGCCATTTACACAGAATTTACAGTCTGGCTCCTGTTAATTCAAGAGAAAGGTTTTTTCCTCATTACAAGAGAAATTAAATTAAATAAAAGAAAAGAAAGAAGAAAAAAAAACATCTTTTTCGTTGATTCCGGGATCGTTAAATCAGTTTATCATTTCTAAAGTCACAGGCATCCAAATCATCCGAGCCATTCCAGTTATTATAAGTACATTTCTAACATAGCGAGACGGATTTCAAGCAGATTTTAAACAGTTTATATTGCAGTAAGTAGGAACGCAATAAGTGGAGGGAAAAAACTTCTCTCGTGCCAAAAGATGCTGGGTGCTGACATATATCACCTTAAACCTTATACCAGAAAGAACTGCGTTCTTTCTGGTATAAGGTTTGAGGCAGACCTGTCTTATGGTAGTTATAATGAAACAGGTAGGTAGGGGTGTTTCTACACTGTTCTTGTTGTGAATATGCAATCGTTGTTTACAATAAAGAATTGATATTAACTTTTGCTGTGAAGTTTAAAAAATATTCTCGGTAGATTCTTGAAATACTAACACAAGCTTGCGAAAATAAAATAAAATAAGAAAGCATGAAGTAATTGTCCAACAACCATAGGACCAACGAAATACTGTAACGGTAAGTAATCTAGTTCCTTAACTTGAGAGGTTTTAAATAAGATTACGGCACAGTAAAACTCGTTTTAGAGGTTTAAATCAAATGAAAAATAATGTTAAAATATTTTATCAGTGAGACTTTTTTTCACTATAATGTATCGGTCATTCAGCTTGAATATCTACTCACCTAATCACCAGGCTTAGTTCCTAATGATTCATGAGAAATTCAACACCATTTTCGTATAAGAAAACACGTTGTGTTTGATATTTAAATTTAAAAACGTAAAGGCAATTTATTTCTATTAAATCTATAAAATTAAAATGCATAAACCATTAGCATCCTTTTTAAAGTAATTTTCCTTTTTTATCAATTTGAAATCAGACAATAAGTTTCTTGGTACATCTCATAAGAATATTTGCATTGGTTTTGTAGATTTTCTTTGTTTTTATATAAAATCATTATGTAAATTAATATCTATTTAATAATTAATGTCTAAAGCTGCATAGACTGAATATATGAAGCATCATTATGCTTAACAAAGACTAACACCTTTTAATAAATGTCCTAAGCTTTTAATATAAATAATAGGTTCCAATTTTTGCTTTTTTGAAAGGATGAGAAAAAAGTGATGGCGGCTCGCGTGTTAGTGTTTCGTGTCTTGTATTACTGATGGTGAATTGTGAATTTGATTGATATATTTTAGCGATTCATGCTTATTCATTAGCAATAGCATTTAATTGCTTGCTGCCATAAACAGACACTTTATTTTTCCATAGTGGTTTATCCAGGTAAGTCAATTGAATTTACAAGGGCGATACGCTAGGCCTACTGCCGCTAGTATCGCCATTGTTTTATATTTTGACCTTATTGCTGGTAGATACCTTACTGTGTCTACGGGATTTGCTAGTGGACCCTCAAAAGTCCACAGTATTATCTTTACCTGCTCGGAACACCTGAGCAATCTCTACTCTTTCTCCATGTGTGTCTTAACACATTTCTAAATTATTGTCATGGCAAAACTTCTGAATGAAGCCAAATTCGAGGAAGTATACATGGAATTTCTCAGACTAGGAAAGCTGCTGAGTGATAATTGACCAGGAAAAGTCAAGCTCTTTGACACAATCCCCACCCACAGTAGTCACAGAGGACAATATGGATGACATAAGTGAAGAGCCCATAACTCTGACGCAATCAGAATTTGCACTTCTGATTTGTAGCATCTTCCATACTCCCCAAGTATGGAAGATGCTACATCCCAAGGCAGCAGTTTATTATACCTTGGAAACAGATACAGACTTCCAATTGGTCAAAAAGAAGAGGAAAATCTCCACCAATGTAGAAGAATCCAAAACAACAGGGATAGAAGCCCTTAATCGTCCTAAAGAAAAGATACCACCAGTCATATTAAGGGATAAGGAAAAATGGATCCCTGTCTCATCAGCTCTCAGAGAACAAAACATCTCATTCTCATGGGCTAAAAACTCAGATGAGGGAGTTAAAATACAACCCACTACTGTCTCGGATTACAGACAGATGACTAAATTTATGGACAGTGCTACCGTCCCATATCACACCTTCACTTTACCCAGCGAAAAGAACCTGAAGGTAGTTCTACGTGGGATAGCTGAAGGTATCACTCCTGAAGATGTGCCCACTGATCTCTCCAGACAGGGTCTGTCCCCAGTTAAAGTGACCAGAATGCTTAGATCTGATAAAAGACCAATGCCTTTGGTGCAGGTGGAAATAAACACCATACAAAAGCAGATCTATGAACTGACTAGTATGCGGTCTCAAAATTTCAACTGAGCCTCTTAGGAAAAGAGCATCTGCAGGGCAGTGTCATAGATACCAAAGGTTTGGACATGCCCAAAAATTATTTAAGGTAGCCTTCAGGTGCTTGAAGTGCGGCGAAGGACACCAGACCATCACATGCACCAAACCACGCACAACTCCAGCATGCTGTGCAAACTTCAGAGGACCTCACCCCGCCAACTACAAGGGATGCCTTTCCAATCCAAAAAATCGAGGACCAACAAGTCAATCTTGCTCCTCCATGTAACAACGTTTTAAGCAACCAAACAAATCGTCCTCCAGTCAGAAACATCTTGCCTTCTACCTCACAGGAAGGAACAACCATGACCAAAACATATGCTGAGGCTGCAAGAATTAAGCCTTCTACACCTCTCGAGCTAGAAAGCTCCAACATAACATCCGTTTTAACAGCCTCACTTGCCACTATGCTGCAAGAATTCAGCAAGACATGCTCCTCAACATCTTCCAGAAAGAGATTCCTGCAAGGCACTTAAAACATTATAACAGCCACCTGTCATGAATACTAAATTCAAACCAAAAGCTCTTAAGATAATCGCATGGAATGCAAAGGAAAGGGATTGATGAACAAGATTTTGGAACTTCAAGAATTTTCAACTTGTCTCAGTGCTGATATCATCTTGATTGGTGAAACACACCTAAGACAAGCTAATAACCCAAAAATCCGTGGATACACTATGTACAGAAACGACAGAATTGGCACAAGAGGTGAAGGCACAGATATATATTAAGAGTTATTTGAATCATAATACAATAGACATGCCCAAAACAGTAAACCTGGAGGTGACCAGTGTGAAGGTACATACCTTCAATGCTGGGAGTCTCAAGATCTATGCTGCTTATAACCCTCCAAGCATTCCTCTGCTGACAACAGATCTGTACTCCATACTTGGTCCAAATGACTCCATAACAATAGCAGGAGATTTCAACTCAAAACACACAGCACAGCTTGGTACAGCTCATCAACTAACACCAAAGGCCACACACTTTTCAACTATGCAACGCTCAACTCTGTTGTTGTGGCCGGCCCTACCGAGCCCACCCACTTCAGCCCTTCGGTTGGCTCGGATGTGCTGGACATTGTCATCTTTAAAAATTTAAGATACCAATTCAAATTGGAATCAGTCAACGAATTATCTTCTGACCACAGTCCCATACTGCTTAATCTAGGTTCATCAGATCAATTCTCTCCTCTGCACACATTGATACCAGGGACAAGTTAGCCAAGGTTCTTCTCAATCATATTGGTCCGGTGCCCAATATCAGTAAAAAGGAAGAGATTGACACAGCAGTAAATAACCTAACCACACAAATTCAGAAAGCAATAGAATCAGTCAGACAATCCACTGTCTTCCACCCAACCAACCGTATCCCTGAAGACATCATGGATCTAATCAGAGCAAAAAATAGAGCCAGGAAGAGATACCACAATACCAGAGCCCCACAAGATAAAACATTATTGAACAATACAAACAGGCAGGTCCGAGAAGCTCTTCAAAAACACAGAAACCATCAATGGGAAACCAAATTGGCAGACATCAGTACTGAAGATCATTCTGTATGGAAATTCTTAAGAGCAATCTGAACCAAAAAGCAACTCATACCCCTATACAAACCAAGAAAGGGACAGTTTACAAAGATGAAGAGAAAGCCGAAGCACTAGTAGATAACCTGGAAAATCTCAGTGCAATCCATCTTATACAAATCTAAATATCAACCTTATGTACAAGATTCATCGTCATGTTAGGATAACCTTAAGACAGCACATTGTTAACTCAGAACATATCACTCCTACAAATCCAGCAGAAATGATAAATATCATCTCCCATCTAAACAATAAAAAAGCTCCAGGACCGGATGGCATAACTAACAGAATAGTAAAACTACTTCCAAGAAAGGCCATAGTCCATCTCGTCAACATTACAAATGCCATCTTCAGATTCCAACATTTTCCTACTACATGGAAAACAGCCACAATCATACCACTGAAGAAGCCAGGAAAAAATGCTCACCTTCCCGAAAGCTACAGACCCATAAGCCTATTGTCCAGCCTCGGAAAGGTGACAGAGAAAGTGATCCTCTCAAGATTCCAGGCAGAAACAAACAAGTTAGGAATTTTGCCTAATGAACAGTTCGGCTTCCGTAAGGCCCATAGTATAGCTCAACAAGTGCACCGGCTGGTAGAAATCATTACTAAAGATTTCAACTGGAAACTCAATGCAGCTGCCATCTTCGCAGAGAAGGAGTTTGACAAAGTATGGCATCAAGGCCTTCTCTACAAACTGATAAAATTTAACTTTCCAGTCAAGTTAATAAAAATAATACATTCTTACCTGAAAGACAGATATATGCAGGATCAGGGTCGGCGAAACAGTTTCGACCAGACGAAGGATTTCGGCAGGCGTACCTCAGGGATCTCTTCTGGCACATCTCTCCTGTTTTCAATCTGTGTAGCAGCCATCCCTCTGAACCCAACATCCACTGCATTATATGCAGATGATACTGCACTGATGGCAAGATCACTGAGCCCAAAACTGGTGACTAAAAGACTACAAACTAGCATACACACTTTAGAAAAGTGGATGGCAGACTGGAGGATCCAAGTTAACCCCCAGAAAAGCTCAGCCATACTGTTTACTAGAAAGAAAATCCATACCATGGAGGATATTTATTTATTGGGAGTAAAGATTCCATGGCAGACTGAAGTTAAATATCTTGGAGTGATTCTTGATAGTAAACTCCTATTCAGCAAACATATTAGTTACATTACCTCAAAGACATCCAACGTCTTAGCACTGCTCTACCCTGTGATCAACAGACAAAGTAAACTGGACACGCAAACAAAATTAACAATTTACAAGATGGTAATTCGACCAGTTATCACTTACGCATCGCCAGCGTGGAGCCACACCGCAAATTCAAACATTCTAAAACTTCAGAGATTACAAATAAGTGCATGAGGATTATTCTGGATGCCCTTTGGTTTATAAGAAACACCCAGATCCAAAGAGAAGTTAATATCCCTTATATCTCTTCCTTTCTCCTAAATCTAGCTGAGAAGTTCTTTAACAAGACAAGTAACCATCCAAACCCGTTAATCAAGGAAGCCTCGGAATATAATGAAGCAGAAATCAACAAATATAAAAGACCAAAGTCTATCTTAAGTTCAGCTCAACACAACTAACTTCACTGCCCTCAATGGGCGAGCATATAGCTCACAAACATTCCATTCAAAGTTCTTTCATTACAAGACAAAGGGGAATATGAAAAGCAATTTTGCTTCACCCATCTAGCCAGAAATGTTAATGTTTTGTTTTGAAACTTTCCACCACTTCATACTTTTCAGTATAACGAACTAACATTCTTCAGATATGAGAAATCCCAATATGATGCAAAAAGTAAGGGGATTGTTTACCAAAGTATAGCGCTGGTAACCCAGACGACATTTTTAAATTCATAATAAATCCAGACCTTATTCATCCACAGTACTGTGGATGAATAAGGTCTGGATTTATTATGAATTTAAAAATCCAAATCATTTTAAGCTTTAAGCAGGGTTGTGGTCATGGTGGCGGAAAAATCATCCACTACTTATTAACCTTGATAACACATATTATTCGAAAATATGAAATTGACTTTTATTTTTAATACTTCCTCTTATAAAAATACTGAAAGCTTAAACAAATGCGTAAAAAATCGCATAACAAAACCTCCGAGAATGGATGCATATTAAATTGTTATTATTTTTATTTATTTCATCAAGAAATCATTTAAAATAGCATTCTACAATATTGGAGACGAGTGCTGCTTTTCATAAACAAATTTTGTCTCTTTCGTTAAATTCTTGTTGAGAGACTTCAAACTCTTTGCTTCATATAAGTTCTATCAAGAAATACCAAAGAATATTTCGTCATATTCGTAATATACCATTGACGTGAACAACAAGAATGTAAAAAAAAGAAAGAAAGAAAAGAAATTACGAAAACAATCCCTAAATTCAAGATGAATTTTGTTAAAGGAATTAAAAAAAAAAGAAAAGAAAGAAAGAAAGAACCTCTAAATCAATACCAAACAAATCAGTCTGTTAGGCAGGACTGCGTGAAATAATCAAAAATAGGTTCAAAATACGTGTATGGTTCCCACTACTGTTTTTTTTTTGTTTGTTTGTTGTTGTTGCTTGTTTATATCTTCCCTCTGGTGAAGGAAGACGCCCCTTCTCCAAAAGAAGAATGGAGAAATAAACAACTTTTAAACGGGAATACAGCAATTTTCTCCATTGAATTCTGATTTTATGTTTATATATAATTCAATATTTTAATTTAACTAATATATTTTGTAAATAAGTGGGTAGCAGAGAAAACCCATGACAAGAATGAAGGAGAATTTATTGAGTTGTTGCGTGACAACTTTCGCAAGCAATATGAGAGAGTTAAATTTGATGATAGCGATAGAAGGAGCTCAGTTGTGGATGTGGCTGTTTTATCACCAGTTGGTGATAGTGATCATCGTGGGAAGTAGTAAAGTATATGGATGCCCCAATGAGGAAACGTTACATAAATGAACTACAAAGCTGGAAATTATGACAACCTCAGGATATTCTTTGGTCCCGTGGTATCAGTTACTGAAGGCAGAATATCAGCGATGCATGAGAAACTTTGAAAAGATACTTATATGTTGTAATATCTGAATGTGTCATCCAGAGTTCGACGACCAAATAGGGAGGGAGTAAAACTGATATGCAACTTTATTAAGCAAGAGATTGGTGATAAGAAAAATTATATGGAACGAATATCGTCAGAATAAGGATTGGAGAAATTATGAAATAAAGCTTAGGCTAGAAAAGTTGGAAATCTAAGATGGAGTATGAAAAGAAATTTACTGTGCAGGCGAATCGCCACCAAAAATAAGTTTATTTTTGTGCTTCAAGTAAAAGAAAGAACGAATATGGAAGAATAATTTTACTGAATACAGACAAATTCCTGTGTCAGAAGCAGATAACATTGTTCAAATAACGAGTATATTCACTTCGATAAGATCTCTCAACTATTGTATGTAACATAGTGCTCCGACCTACCGCTACACTGGATGAAGAGACAAGTACATGAGAATGAGGTTCAACAGCTGTTGCAAGGGACCAAAGATAATCTGGATAAGAATTCGGCAGTTGGAAAAGATTGAGATATCAACACGTCTGCTAAAGGAATGTTCAACCGAAATGGTTAGGTCCTTTACGTGTTTGTAGAATTTGAATCTCAGGGCAGGAAAGATCCCATAGGAACGGAAACAATGTATGATCGTTTTGTCTTAACAAGAGTGGTGCAAAAACTGATGCATTCAACTACTGATAGGTCGGTAGTTGGACACATCAGTTTTTGCACCACTCTTGTTACGACAGAACTATCATACGTTGTTTCCATTCCACTCGTGTGGTGGTGAAAGCTTCAGAGAAGTTAGAACTCACATACATATAGAAATAGGTTGACAGACAACTATACTTTGCAAAGAACAGCATGGATTTCCTAGAAGTCATGTCTGAGCAATTTGCTCATATTTTATAGTACTTTTCGGATGATTTGGATAAAGGGAATGCATACGTTATGATACTGTTGGACTTTGCTAAGGCATTTGATAGGAAATCACATGAAAGGCTGTGCGTAAACTGGAGAATATGTGATTGGAATATTAATTATTGACTTAGATAAGCGAGTGGCTGACCAGAGGAATCGGAAAACGGTATATGCAGCACCCTCATGAAATTCCGTGTATATTCAATAGCTAATTTATCAACAACTCCAACTCCACTTCCATTGGGACAGATTGCTATCAACTGGTCGGTGTCTGAACGAAAGGTAGTTTTGAATGAATAATAGAGTAAGCACGATTAAATTATGAATTATTATGACTAAAGAAAAATAAGGAAATATGTTACAGATATATCGGCCTCAGTTGAGTGTGTTTATGAATAATGGTGTTAAGTGTTTATCCAAAATTAAAATTATACATTCAGATAGTCATATCACAGTAGCCCAAATGATAATGTCTCAATAATAAATAATATAAATGTTGGAGCCAACTAGTCGTTGCATTCTAACAACAGGCGTCTTACATCGAAAACAAAAGCAGAAACTTGCATCTACAATGATGAAAGAATACCAAAATTGGTCACTTGAACATTGTAAAAAATTTCGTCCGGACCATTAATCCACCATATTCTAGTTTCATTATGCTGATGTAAGATGTACAATAATTGGGAATTCAGAACTTCGGGATAGTTATAAAAATACTTCAACTTATGATGTTTATAATTAATATTTTAAATAGCATGACAATAAAATTTCATTTTAAGTATAAAAATAAATGTTTGCTTTTATGTGATTCTAAAAGTTTGATAGAATTATAACTTTTTTTTAAAAAAAATGTATTATTGAACATGACTTTTTTTTAAAGTTTCCTCTAGAAACAATTCATGAGGTTTGCTTTAAACATATTTCATGCAAAAGTGGCATTTTAATGGTAGTCAGGTCTAGTCAAATTAAATATATTTAACTTTATTTTAGGATTTAAGTTTGTTTGTTTCACTACTGAAATCGAATTCAAATACACTTCTAACATTGTATTATTCTAATAATTATAACGTTTTTTATAATCACGTTTCCATTTTATCTTTAGCGATGAAAATCTTTCTATAAACAAATTCTCATCAATAATATTATACCATCTATTGCTTGTAGAAAGTCTATATGGAAGGTGAGTAACATAAGTAAATTGATCTGTGATTGCAGAAAAAAAAATTATAGTAAATGATTCAAGTCGTATACTATATGTAGCAGGAACTTACTTCATTTATTTGTAGTAAAGGGAAATATCAACTTACCTAGATTTTATTTCTTAAACAATGAACCACCAAAGTATTTCAGAATCTTTGGTAAAGGATACCTAATAGATCAGAGTAACTTACTTCTAACTCTTCTGATTTAATCATTTCATTGTAATGAACATTACATTACACACATTTGCATGACAAATGCACGAACATGCCTGACTATTTCTACAAAAATGCTGTAGAAACAACTTTTACACAAGCATATGTAATTTTGAAAATTAAAGGAAATGTCATCCAAGATATTAGATGGTGTTCTTAATATCATCTGCAGATAAAATATAAATTTTAACTCTAGGTGATATAAATATAGGCGACAACGTTTCTTTTTAAAATTGTTCTTAGTTTTTTTTTCTAAATTACAGTTTTGCCGATGCCTTTCACGTAGCGATTAAAAATGCCAAAATCCACATACCGATGAACACATCGCATTCATAAATTTTGATTACTAATTCAATTTTCAACGCTTTTAGCGGAAAGAGATTGCTTTCCGTTCTTTCTCGGGCACAGTATGCATTCAGCCTAATTCAGAAAAAAAAAAAAAAAGGATTGGGGGGGGGGTTCTACTAAAAGTAATAAATTTTTACACCGATGCTTGCTTTGAGTAGTGAGATAGTAATGGACTGAAATGACGAAATTCTATGTTTATATATGAACACAAATGACACTTGAAAATGTTATGAAAAAATCAACGCTTAGATAGATGGAGAGATCACTGCGGTGATCTAAATATTACAGGACGTAGAAATTATTTATTCATACAGTCGACGATAAATTATTAGAGTGAACTATTATGGTCGTTCTGTTAATGTGTGTGAACTGACATGAACATAAAACACAGAACGGCGGTGCAGAAACACACCACACACACACACACACACACACAGAGAGAGAGAGAGAGAGAGGTGGATGCGTAAGTTGAGTCAACAGATGGAGCGATGAAATAAAGGCCCGATTGATTCTGGCATGATGTTAAATGAAACACAGAAACCAAAGAAGACCTTTTGCAATCAACTACGTAATCCACTGTAGAAAGACAACAGACAGTATTCAAATGCATGACTGTCCTTCTATTAGTAGATGGAATATCTCTTTTATGTACTATTTATTGCAATGATTAACGTCTTTAAATTGTAAATGTGCAAGATTGGGATTGATGAATTAAACGGCTTCGTCAATACCGACTGAGCTATGGAGGCTCGGTACCGTACAAACTCCCTTTCTGCCCTAGTGATTCCAATTGGAATCACTAACTCTCTTGGCTTTCATAGCCCATATTACGTGGCGAATGATTCCAATTGGTATTGTACGTCGTAGTTCCATTCTTTGCCACCCAGATTGCAGCTGTCTGCTGTTTCTTCACGATCGGTTGTTCGCGCGCATTTTCCTTTTGTGTGTTTACGTCTGCATGGTGTGTCGACATCCTGGTGCTCTTGAAACTCTCGAAAATAATAACAGGTATGTATTATACGTATAAATCGTACCAATATCGTTTTTATGAATTAAATAACTGTAGAATAATATGCATGTATTGGATTATAGAGTATAAGCTCGGAAGTTGAATATTTACTATCAGAATATAACGATTCCATTTTGAATCAGTCGGTCACGTGTATATAATAACATGTTACATACGACCTTCTTGTTTATTCGCGATTACGTGGCTATTTGTGCAAATGCAAATAGCGAAGTAATTTACAATTTTTTTCTCTAAAAATTGTAAATTATTTGTAAATGGTGAAGTACAAGAAAGGCAATAATTTAAAAATTAGCTTCTTTTTCAGACATTTATCACTCTTGAAGTGTTATCAGGGGCGCGCCGGCACAGTGTGCAATGTGTGCGATGCACACAGGTGCCAAAGAATATATTTCGCATTTTGTTTTTTTGCTCACTGATACGTTTTTATAAAGTGATTTTTTATTGGGAGGGGGGTATAGGGGTGCCAACTAAAATTTTGCACACAGGCGCCGGACACTACTGGCGCGCTACTGAGTATTATCAATGAAGAATAGAAATTCTTGATATAAAGTTAGGCATTTATAGTGTGTCACAATATAATTATGAGTTTGATATCTTTATCTTTCAGAATATATCGCGGCCATTATCATCTGAAGAAATTGTATTTCTCTTGGAAGGGAATATATCGGATGTTGAGGATGCTGAGTTGCAAGATGATGTGGACAAGGAAACATTGAGGGCAGCTGTTCGAGGCAGAGTTTCAGGTGAAGGAGCTGCTGCAGGTGAAACTTTCAACGAAGACAGCTACAGTGTGCCTGTGGAAATTTATAGGAGGAATGGTGATAAAGATGAAGATGACACGCCGCTCAGTGTGCGACTTGAAACACGAAATCAAGGTCAGCCACCTATACGTGACATAAGAAATCGATGCTGGCGACACAAAAACATGGAAGCAATAGATGTGACCTATAATTCCACATTTTCTTATCCTCCAAATAACGGCTTAAGCCCACTGAATTGGTTTGAAAAATTTATTGATAGCAGTATCATAGAAAATTTAGTTGACCAAACAAATTTGTATTCGACGCAAAAAACAGGAAAGTCTATCAACACATCTGTGATTGAAATATGGAAATTTATTGGTATACATATTTTGGCTGGAGTTGTTCAGATGCCAAAATACAGAATGTACTGGGCTGATTCTACACGTTATGAGCCTATTGCAGGAAGCATGACACGTGATCGATTTTGCAAATTGAGAAACTATTTGCATATAAATAGTAATGATAACATGGTTCCAAGAAAGCATAAAGACTATGACAAACTCTTTAAAATTAGGCCATTAGTGGAATCTCTGAGAAAAAAATTTCTGAAAATCGAGCCAGAGGAATACAACTCAGTTGACGAAATGATGATACCACTCAAATTTCATACATATATGCTACAGTATGTAAAGAGCAAGCCACACCGCTGTGGGTTAAAAGTATTTGCATGGGCTGGAGTAACTTAGGTATGAGTGGCAATGTGGTCATGAGGCTAGTTGAGGATTTGCCTAAACATAGGAACCGTAAGTTATTTGTTGATAATTGGTTCACTTCATTTAACCTGGCTGTAGAACTGAAAAGGTTGGGCATATATATGGTGGGAACTGTCAGGAAAAACAGATTGGCAGGCTGCTCTTTGCAGACAGATGCTTCTTTGAAGAAGAGTGGTCGAGGCTCATATGATTATAGAGTAGAGACCAAAGAAAATATCATGCTACTGAAATGGTTCGACAATAAGGCAGTTCACCCTATCTCCACTTATAAAATTCAAGAGCCCGTTGAAAATGTCTGACGATGGTCTGTTGCTGCTAAACAACATATGAATGTCTCTCGTCCATCAATAGTCAAAGAATACAACATTTTTATGGGAGGTGTTGATCTGCATGACATGCTTGTTCAGCTATATCGCACCAACATCAAGGGTCGCTTCTACTTGAGGATCGTATTACATTTGATCAACATGTCACGTGTCAATGCATGGCTCTTGTATAGAAGACACTGTGATCAGCAGAATGAAAAACACCAACCATTGCTTGATTTTGTGGGAACGAATGAACCAAGAAAAAGAGGGCGTCCATTTGACTCGTCAAAGCCAGGACCATCGAAGATGAAGAGGGTAGAGAAAGTACCGCGTCCTGTTGCTGATGTACGCTATAATGGTGTGGGTCACTGGCCAGAGAACCTCCCTGACAAGTCAAGATGCAAATTGTGTATCAAGAGTTACAGCAGAATGAAGTGTGGGAAATATAATGTTTCACTTTGCCTGAACAAAGAGAAAAACTGTTTCAAGGAATTCCACGTACAATGACTTGAAACTCACCACACCAATATAGCAAACGTTTATAGGTTACGACTTTATTATTGAATTGAATATCTCTACTTTTTTATGTCATACTATGTTATGTTATGTTTATATTTATTTCATTAGTAATTTTGTATACATTTTAAGTGGAAACTTCCTTATTTAGATATCATTATATTCAAAATAAATGCATTTAGATGTACACTGGAACAATAAAAAGGAATTTTTAAGAAAGACGAAGACTTTTTACATTGCTTTCCACATACGCATCACAATGTCCTGCTGATGCCAATTGGAATCATTTCAGAATTCCTATCCTGAAATGTATTTTTCAGAAAAATACTTGATACTCTTACTTTTTTAGACCTAAAGACATAAATAGAAAGAAATTCAGGTCAGAAAGGGCCCTTTCTGATCTGAAGGCTTTCATTATCCTGAGCATCTGTTGACATCTTAAGCCGAGAATCTGAACAACCCATGTAAACAATTATTTAAATCTCTTTAATATTAAGGCGATCATCATTATACAAAGATTTATATATGTCACACTTCCAATCAATATCATTACTCATATTTATAGTATAATAATTCCGATTATCCGACATCAATTCAGATGTTGACGTCATTGTGACAGAGTTATTTCCCCTTCCCCAATTGGCACGCATATAAAAACATCGCCCTAACGGACAAATTAGACTGAATGCATAAATGAAAACAGAATGTAAACTAAAGAATATATAACATGAACAGATAACTCGAATAGCAGAGATACCGAATAACGTCACTATACAAAAATGCTATTGCACAACGCCCGTACTGTCCCAATAATTCCACATTGTGGTAGTTCTTGAGCACATTTGAGGAAAAAATAAATAAACTGCATTGATGCTTCTTCTGGTATGAAACGTTTAAGTCTGCCTATAAAAGCTTCTCTGAACCAGAAATTATAGTACACAAATTGCGACAAGAATTGTCAATTTTCAAATTGACTTTAGTAAACTCCACCGACAAAAAGTTATTCCATTTTCACGTTCAACGTAACCTGTCATCTAATGCTTTTGTTGCAACCCATTCGTTTGAGAGACACTGTTATTCAAATTAAAGCTACCAGCTATTGCTAACTAGAATTAAAGTACGTCAAAAAAATTTCCCATATATCGGCAGGTAAGTTTGTTAACACATCCGCTAATCTCTTTGAAATTTCAATTATTCTATATAAAAACTAAGGAATAATACAATGGATCATATATAATTTTTATTTTATATCACGATAATATTTTTGTAATATTATACATCTATTAAAAATAAGAATTTATTTTTATGGGAGTAAAAATAATTGCCCGCAAACAGAATTAGATTTGAGAGGAGGAAAAGTCATCTGAGTGAAAAAATTCTGAGAATCCATATGGATTGCATAAAACTTAGTATTTGGGATTATCAGTTAAATGTGTTGCGAGACTGCAGTTTCGTTTAGTCAGGCAATTGAAATTGTCTTTAGAAATGCGAAAAAATCACTTCAGCGATGGCTTTTTGATGACATCTGATATTTTATTAAAATACATCGAAGTATTTCGATTTTTGGACAGTTTACACCAGCGTTAGATAGGAAGCGATAACTTCGGTAATTTCTATTTAGTTTAATTCCATGGAAATCCTCTTAGAGTGTTGTCAGTTATAACACAGGCGTTGCTTTGTAATATTCAATGGTCGTCTCATACTTTACTGTATGAAAGTTGAGACGAATTGTGAGATATCCGCTTTCCTCTCTCTCTCTCTCTCTCTCTCTCTATCTGTCTTTTGTTTCCACAGAGAAGGGAATTTAACCTCTCGTCGGTCTAGTTGAAGAGGAGGAAGAAGAAAAGGACTGCGAAGGGACAAAAGTTGTGCCAAGGAACGGGGGAGGTGGGATAATGGTTTACACAGAAACAGCGTCTTGTGGGCTAACATAAAATTGCTCTCGAGGGTGGAATTTCTTTCCGTAACAATTTTAGCGGCCACAGTTATTGATTTCCCCACCTCACTTTTCCAGCACACACAGCCTAGCCCATAACCAATAGCCATTAATGGCTACGGGGCTCGAGCACATTTCCAAGTTTGACGATATTTCAAATACTTTCTTTTCTCCTGCTTTATTGGACTGAAGGGGGAAACGAATGCATCTGTACCGAAAGAAATTCAAAATCTCTCACTTTACCGAACTAAACTGCTTCAACATTAATTCAAAAATATCGTCCTTGTTTTCAAATGGATAGTAAATCACTATACAGGTTATAATCTCCTTGCTGTAAATTTAATTTCGACCTTTAATGTAAATTATTTTTGCTCTTTAATTCGGAAAGATTGTGTCAGTTTATTCTGGTAAGATTATTACATTTCATGAAGATTATGTGGTCTTTTTGATAACACATTATGCAATTCTCATATTTGAGTCTACCTTTTTTTTTTGTTCCTTTTTTTTATTACAACATAGAAAAGGGTTCGAGACCAATCCTATCCCAGCAATAACGGAATACGGTTCTACAAATGTTGAATAGTGCTACATTAGTGTGCGGATATCCGTGCTGTTAGCCTAGTGGCTTTGCGCTTCCCCAGGTTGGGGGAAGGAGTGTCCTAGGTTCGATTCCCGTCGACGATGTGAGGAGCTTAAGGATCTTCCTCAGTCATAGCCAAGTTAGCCAGTCTTGGGCGTGGGCAGCAGGGTTTTTTTTTTCCCTGCTGCCCACGCCAGCAAGCAGGCAAACCGATCCCGTGAACATACAGGCTACAGTCAAAAATATATACTTAATCCCTCATTAGGAAGGCTCAACCAGTCCAAGGGGCGGTCGAGGAACGGGATAACTTCACACGAATAAAATATATAAACTGTGGGGATTAGATGTCGAAATTGCATAAAAAGACTCAAAAAAACATTCTTCGAGCTGGATGCCGGTCAATGAATCTTCCACTAGTGGGAGGAATTCTTCGCTAACTCTAACTAGAAAATACTGTAATTAGGCTTCATATATTGGTGATTTAAAATTAATACTGTTAACATTATTTTACTCATGTGTGCGTGGGTGTTTGTAAGTGTGTGTGCACTCGTACTGTCTTGCAAAAATTATAAGAAATGTTGTGCCAGTATTTGTTTCCAATATGTGTATAAGACTAGAAATGAGGTGATTACCTTTCAACGAGGCACTGTCATCGACTGCCGTATCGGTTACCAACCAACTGATGCGGTTGCAACAAAATTTTGGGATTAATAATATTAAAAGATGTATCTATGATGATATAAAAACGGTAAGACAAACTACATAAACCGTCGAAAGGAATAACAGGAGAATGCTATAAAAAAAGAGGGTTATATTATACAAGGATTCGTACATTTCTGGATTGTTTAACCAGGAGTTCCGATAATACAGCTATAGAGAACTTTGCCAGTTCTCTATAGCTTTATAGAGAGCATTATGTACCGATTCTTGTATTTCGTCACAAATTCGTTTTCCGTGGAAGTACTTCTGCGTGAAGTAGCAATGATGGGATCTGTTATGATACTAAGTTTTCGAGAGTATACCGTTAGAAAAATGTGTTATAGAATATATAATGAGTATGTTTTTTAAATCACGCACACGTATTTGGGTATGACGGCTTCCCGAAGAACATTCATTATCAAACTCTATCATCCTGTAGATGTCAGTGTTGTTATATCGAGACACTTCCTCTGGTTTGAATTAAGACTCTAGTATTATCTGGAAAAATTAACACCTAACATTATATCATTCTACATAATTCTTATACTGACCACGCTGTTTGATTCTGTGGAAACAACCGCTTAAATATCATTATGATAATACACTATACCACTATTCAGGTAAGTAAGACGTACAGTGTGTGTTCGTGTGTGTGTGTGTGTGTGTGTGTGTGTGTGTGTGTTTCATTTGTCTTTCATGTTATTATTAAAGTACAATAGCTGGTGTTCATCTTTGTGTTTTATTTCTTTCTTTTTAACTTTAATTTGTTTTAATTTTTAATTTTTAACACTATTTAAAAAACAAAACTTAATCTAAAAGTCTCACAGGTATAGATTCTGTCCGATACGCACGTCTCGCAATGAATATTAAAGTAACCCCAAATCTTCTTCTTTTTCTACGCGTTATTCCCGCTTCCTATGCAGGGTCCGCGTGTTACTTAGATGCGACTTCTTGTTAGTACTACTCCCAACCGACCCGTCGCCTGGTCTGCCGCTGGGTGGGGTGGGGGGGATATATTTTTGACTGTAGAGGCGTATGTTCATGGGGCCGGTTTGCCTGTTTGCGGGATGAAAAACGCCAGATAAACTGGCGGGAAAAACCCTACTGACCGCGCCCAAGACCGACTAACTTGGCTATGCCTGAGGAAGGTCCTCAAATTCCTCACGTCTACAACGGGAATCGAACCAGGGACACTCCTTCCCCAGGCATATGGTTGCGAAGCGCAAAGCCACTAGGCTAACCGCGCGGTAAAGAAGTAACCCCAAATGGCTCTGAAAATTCATACTCTGTTGATAGCACAATCGCAAGTCGCGATATTTGCGTTTCTATTGGAAAGATCTGCTTCAAGCCCCGGAGACAAATCAGCCAAAAAAAAAAAAAAAAAAAGACGTGATTAACATACATAACACACCCACACTCTGACCCGATACCGGCTCGAAGCTTAAGCACAAGAGGCACCGGCCTAGGGGCGCAATGGCTTTGGGCGCCAACACGGTAATAGTAAAAAAAATGTAATAGCATTAAAGAGGACCAGTAAGAAGAAAATTTTAAAATCAGTTTGTTTTTGGAACATTTTAGACCACGCCATCACTGCTTTGAATGATCGTTTTGATTTGTTAACAAAACACGATAATAATTTTAATATTCTTTTGAATTTAAATAAATGTAAGTCTATGAATGACAGAACTTTTAAAACATATCGGGAAGGGATTTGCTTCACGAAATTAGATATCTTCACTCTCCATATTCGAATGAAGAAATGTCACCTCCGAAAATTCTCCAATTCATTTGTGATAAGCAATTAACATCTTCGTTACCAAACCTATTCATTGCTATCCGCATTTTCCTAACGTTGCCTGTTTCTGTGGTTAGCGCGAGTTTTTCGGAACTAATTTATTAAACCTCATTTGAGAACAACTGTTAGTCAGGAAAGATTAGACAGTTTAACAATATTATCGATTAAACGACATATTTTAAAATAACTTGAGATGGAAGAATTGATAAGAAAGTTTGTAACAGTAAAAGCCAGAAAAGGTTTAATTTACTTTTAACATTTTTTTTTTTTTGCTACGATTTTCAATAATTTTTCTTATACTTTATAGACACAGCAAGATTTCTTAAATATGTTTCTATTACGATATTCCCCTTTTTGTAAAATTTATAATGCTTAAAAATTTTAAATTTAAAAAAAAAAATGATCAGGCGCTGAAACCCAAACTGGGCTAGGGGCGCCACATATCCTCAAGTCGGCCCTGCACTGACCTCATGTACGCTTTGGCTATAATTCAAACCAAACCAAAAGTTTGCTTGATCTTTAACTATAATTGAATTGCCTTTCTATTATCGTAGATTTTTGTAACAATCAGTTTTTAGTTAGTTTAGTTTCCCTCCTGCTTTTTAAAGCAGGAGGAAAATAAATATGATATATCAAATCCTACACTGCGTATAAATGTTGAAAAGTAAGTATTAATAATAAGAAAATTCAATGATGCCATACGATAAACATAATAAATTTATGATGTAAATAAATTTGATGTATGATGTATAATATGATGTTCTTAAAAGAACTGGGCGATGGACTGAGTCCTTGACTCTTTATCCCGTCATCTGAATGAAGAGCATCTGTGTGGATGGAGTGTTATTGAGCTAAAAAGCTCTAGTCATGGCTGGGTAACGGCAATAGCCGAGCCTCAGTTAAAACTTCATTGGCTGCAGCATTGCCATTTGTTACCCTAGAAGTCCTGATTAGTAAGTAAAGGGTAAAATCTCAAAAAATCGGACGATCTCTAGGCCACTCCATAGTGGGCGAAAGACCGTCCATGTCTCAGCGTTGGTTCCACTCATTGACGGCCGCCCCGTCCAAGCACCCCGACGGGCTCCCCGTTTAAGCAGAACCGCTCAGCGTTGGTTCCACTCAGTGTCGGCCGCCCCGTTCAAGCACCCCAACGGGCTCCCCGACTCCTGAGCAGAACCGCTCAAATTCCGAGGAAAATAATTCACCGACATTCACCGACAAGAACCCCTCAGCGGGCCCTGCCGGAGAACACCTTCCCCGGAGACTCAAGGTGCTCCCTTAAGGCAAAAACCCCAAGGGAGCGAACTCAAAAACTCACACCCAGGATAACAGCAACAGCCGAACCTCAGTTTTCTTCCTCGGTTCAGCATTGCTAATTGTTACCCTAGAAGTCCTGATTAGTAAGTAAAGGGTAAAATCTCAAAAAATCGGACGATCTCTAGGCCACTCCATAGTGGGCGAAAGACCGTCCATGTCTCAGCGTTGGTTCCACTCATTGACGGCCGCCCCGTCCAAGCACCCCGACGGGCTCCCCGTTTAAGCAGAACCGCTCAGCGTTGGTTCTACTCAGTGTCGGCCGCCCCGTTCAAGCACCCCAACGGGCTCCCCGACTCCTGAGCAGAACCGCTCAAATTCCGAGGAAAATAATTCACCGACAAGAACCCCTCAGCGGGCCCTGCCGGAGAACACCTTCCCCGGAGACTCAAGGTGCTCCCTTAAGGCAAAAACCCTAAGGGAGCGAACTCAAAAACTCACACCCAGGATAACAGCAACAGCCGAACCTCAGTTTACTTCCTCGGTTCAGCATTGCTATTTGTTACCCTAGAAGTCCTAAAAAGGACTTTTTTTCAATCTATATTCATAATATGATGTAAGCCATTTTTCTCTACTAATATAAAATATATGATAAAAAAGATATGGTTTATTTAAATTATTTGCAAAAATTATTATAAAAGAAAAGAAAAACTTTTAATAAACATATATTAATATTTTTATTTTTATATATAAGAAGAATTATTACTTTCATAATAATTAAAATTATTAAATAGTACTTTTTATGCCTTAAAGTAGATACTAGTAAACTTGAAATGGCAAAAAATAAAGATATTATATGGAAACTACATGAAGATTGCGTTTTTAAATTATAGTAGTATCATAAACAGAAGAACTTGTGCTTAACGGTAGCCATTCGCCTCTCTACTAACACTAATAGAGACATATACATACATCACACATTCGATCGAAACGTCTATTTAAATCTTTACGCAGTCTTTTGCATTAGCTTCGTAGAATATCTTTAATGACATCCTATCAAGCTAAATAAAAAGATTTAGTTCCTTTTAATAATAGAAATGTTTCTTAATAACAAGAATGAACCTTCATTGGCTGAAATTATCACTAAAAGAGTCTGTGACTAATAGACATTATTTGGAATTAAAACTAAATTAAATTCCAAAATTATTTGGAATTTAATTTAATCTTATTTAATTTAATTTAATTTAATTTTTTACATATTCTGAGGCATAACTGCCTACAAAGGACACTTCTCGAAGGAACTGTTGAGGGAAAGAGAAAGAGAGGAAGACAAAGACCGGAGTCTTTGTCTTCCTCTCCAGATAGGTCCAGTATAGAAGACTGGACCTATCTCTTATATGAGGAATGCAGCAGAGAAGCGCAAAATAGGACATGGTGGAGGGAGAAGACACCTGATAGGACAGGACAGGATTATGTATTTTAATAAATATTTGATTGTTTTAATTTAAAATTCATTAATGAGACTTTTGATTTTGCATCTTCTTAGCCAATTTACTTAAATCTGGATTGTATGTCGTGCACTTTAATAGTAATTCGGCTTTCAAATTTTCATCAGTCAATTTGTTCCTATACTTATTTTTAATGTAATTCATTGAAGAGGAAAATTGTTTGCAATTGTACGAACCTGGCATTTGAATAATTCAAAAGTCGCCTGGCATTTGAATAATTAGTTGGGAAAGAATTCCAACATTTAAATATAATTTCCTGTGGTGTTTCTTCCATAGTTTCGTCATCTTCTTCAATTTGTGCTACCATTTCCTGAAGTTTTTATACCCAGATGCTTTTGTTCTGAATTTCCAGAAGCTCCATTTGTAGTTCTGCAATTGATATTCCGGGAAAAGCTTCAATATCTATTAATTTTAAGTTGCAATTTAACGGATGTAATATAAATTTCATCATCTCCTGATGTTTTTTAAAATTCTGAAATCTGCTTGTAAATGAATCTAAAATTACAGTAATCATATCAGCGAATATTTTGCAATCAACGTTTTCTTGATTTATTCAATCTATAATTTTTTAGATTTTAAAATCTCTATATAAATTTTTATTCGGTAGCATCTTCGAAAAACACTCTTAATTTCTGTTCAAAGGTAAGGACTTCCTCTAGTAATTGTAAAGCTGTGTTTCCCTTCACTTGCAACTTCAAATTTAGCTTATTAAAATATTCTGCCATATCAAGCAAAAACAAATATTTTTTATCCATTCATGATTACTGAGAAGTTCCACATGATTTACGTTATAATTTTAGTGGTTAAGAAAACTCTTACTTCTTTTAAGCACTAAGAAAAAACATTTTAATGTTTTTCCTCTTGACAACCATCGTGCAGATGTAACTGTCACTAAATCTTTATGTTGACTACCTAGTTCCTCTAAAAATGTGTCAAAAAGTCTGTGATTCAACGCCTGAAATCGGATGAAATTGATCATTGGCACAACAACATCCATCACTCTTTTTAGTTGTGGTAATAATCCCAAAGAATTTGCAACTGAAGCTTCTTCATGCAAAATGCAATGAAATGAAATAACTCCATGTGGAATATGAGTGGAGAATAATTTAACAAACCCCCTATTTTTCGCAATCAAAGAAGGCGCACCGTCGATCGCAATGCATACTATATTATTAATATTTATATTTTTATTCTGTAAACTTGTTAGAAAGTTTTCTGAAATATCTTGACCTGTAGTGTTAGTAGTAGATCCTTTAAGTGTTAGTGTTAGCAGATCAAGAAATTCTATTCTCGAATACCGGAAGATGTGATATATTCAACCATCACACAGCATTGTGCCCTATCGGAAATATCATTCGATTCATCAACCGCAATAGATATAAAATCGGCAGAATTAATATCCATAATTTGCATATTTGAAACTTCTGCAGAAATCGTTACAATCCGTTCCTTGACAGTTCTAGCCGAAAGAGGTAAATCTTTAATTTTTTTACGTATCTCGTCCTTATTTTTCATATCCTTAAATAGAATTTCAGAGATATTATACATGCAATTTTTTAGAAATTCATCATCGATAAAAGGTTTTCCCGCTTTTGCTATTTCAAGGGATAACAAAAAACTTATTTCATTAGTATTCGACGAAGATTTCGTCCAAGTTGACAAATTTCTTTGTTGAAGAAATGTTTTCTTTTGTAATTCGTCAATAGCTCTTTTTCTATTATTACCCCAGGATATTTTTTACTGAAGTCTAAATGTTTTCCTCGAAAATGTCGTTCGACATTACTTGATTTGTTATTATGGTAAATTATTACGGCAAAATTAAACATTGCGGATTTCCATTTACTTCTATAAATGCAAATTTCTCTATCTACATTTTATTGAATCCTCTATTTTCTTCGATTATTTTTCTTTTTCTTGAACTCGTATTAGGAGGGTTATTATCATAATTTTACCTTCAAGTAAAAACAGAAATTCAACATAATAACATAATAAAAATTAATTTGTGCATAACATTACCTGACACTAAATTAAACACCAGTTTAATACCACAGCAGAATATTTATTTTGACAGTTAAAATCCGTATGTATCTAAAAACCGTAGTGTTTGACAGGGCAGCTGATCAATTAGTTCAAATTTTCGCCGTGGCGCTAGTTACCTCAGGCAGGTTGATGAATCAAATATTTCCGATATGGCACAATGCTGTGTGATGGTTAAATATATCACATCTTCCGGTATTCGAGAAGAACTTCTTGATCTGCTAACACTTAAAGGTATTTAGCGGTATTTCAAATATAATAGTTGTCAGTTGTTCATGCCTTAAAATTTCATGCGTAACACACGTCACATGCATAGTATCTAGCGCCACGAACAGGCGTATCAAAAAACAATATTTAGTTGTTTGTATTAATTATGTATCTTTCAATTCAACATAAACGAGCCGCACTTTGTTCAGCCAAAAGCCGCCGGTTCTCGACCTCCGTATTACAATTTCGAATTATTATTTTCAACAAAATTGTTGTTTTCATTATAGCAATTTGGAGATGCTATCACATCAATTCAATTTCCAAATGCAGTTGATATTCAGTGTAAATTTAATTAATGAGTATTTATGCAATAAGTTAATAAATCTGTGATTTATTTAGCCTGGGGTGGACGACTCGCTACATCGCTATACTTTTACTCAAGGAATATCCAAATTTATATTATTCTAAGATACCATTTTCTTTTCTATTGTACAAGCTATACAGAAATTCTGATATTTCGCACTATATTTATTATTTTTAATTTGTTGTTAATTCAAAAGTATGCAAAATATTCCATGGCAAGATAAGAAAAAAAAATGGATTTGATTGCGAGAGATTGTAGATTCGTACTATTGCTACAAAGACGATCATGAGGTATCAGAAGGCGATGGCGAAAACTCCACTGTATGTCGAAATACAATTTCATGCAGGGCGAACTGACCTAGCCACCAAAACCATCCACACTACTGGTTTATACAGTTTTATTAGAGGTTTCAAAGAGTTCCTTCCACTAAATAAATCCTATTATTATTAAAACAAAGCCTATAAAACTTTAAACATCTTTAATTAAACTAATTCCTAAAGTTCTCTCTCTGTGTTCTCTCTCTCTCTCTCTTTCGTGTGTGTGTGTGTGTGTGTGTGATTCACGCCAAAAAAAGGGTTGTAAACCTATAACATCGTGGGTGGGGTAACTGTTTTATATATTTCTAATATTTTTACACAATCCGATGTGTATATATTTCTTTAGTTCTTTATCTATTAACCATGATTTTCAGTTTCAAGCTGCTGAGATTTCTGCTCGTCTGTTCTTGTTCGCAGTGAAATGCCATTGCACAGCCGTCTACGAAAATGACCTTAATGAGATCCTCGTTTCTGCTGTTTCCTCCCACTCTCTCTCTCTCTCTCTCTCTCTCTTAAGCTCTGACTATCTTTCGATAGTCTTGGCAATATCTCCTCTCCTACTTAAAAACATTTTCCCACTTCCAATCGATCGGGAAGCACCTCTGTTACTATCTCTTCTCCGTGTGACGATCTCCGCTTTTCCCGTAATCGTTCATGACCTCTCCATTAAAGGAATTTCTCTGGTTTTGCCCCCCTCTGTTTCCTCTAATAAGTACCTGCAAATGGTTGTGTACCACTTCCCTTATGTTTTTCCCGATTTTTGACATCATTTCAAGGCTTCACATTAATCACACTCGTGATCGCTTTCGGTCCATTATCATCGTTGGCGATATCAACGTTCCCGTCATTAGGTGTCCATCCAGCTACTTCAGGAGTTCTTCTAATGAATATGAATCTTGCTCCGTGTTCGAACTCCCATCAAGAGCAACTTAGTGCTCTTTTTCGCTGATTAACCCAGTCAACCGATTCGTTGAGGAAGAGGAAGCAACTCGCACAGAAATGTTGTTATTGATTATTCTTTATTCACTGAAAACTATCGTGGTTACGCGTAAATACGGCTCATTAACTATTTTTGATAAATTATTTAGCACAATTTATTGTTGGTATACTTTATTACATGTTTACATAATTCATTGTTGGCTACAATAAATGACATATAATAAGACTTGAACTCAAGAGAGGTTCTTTTGGACTACTGTGTGTGTGAGTCTGTGCGCTAATATACGAGGGAGGGTCTGGAAAGTTCTGATAAACATCTAGAACAAACTGATATTAAAGTTTATCAGAACTTTCCAGACCCTCCCTCCTGTGTGTGTGTGTATACACACACACACACACACACACACACACACACACACACACACACACACACACACACACACACACACACACACACACACACACACACACAAACATATATATATATATACATATATAACTACCTTAGGGATCGGTTGCCTTAGACTTGCAGTACTTTCAGGCGCAAACTTTACTTTCTTGTCTGTTTGCTTCTTGAGAAATAGGATTAAAAACCAAGTTCATATAAAATTACTTGGTATCTTGAATACATAATATATACCCAAGTTAAATTTTTCTACACACACATATATATATTAGGATAACCAAGTAATTTTATAAACTTGGTTAATTTAACTCCTAATTACTTGGTTATCCTAATACACAATATCCCCAAGTTAAAAAATTTATTATATATATATACGTATATAATGTACTTGCCCAATAACTCTTCCTTCTATTTTCTTAATAATAAATCAGGATAAGTCAATATGAATTGAATAAAGTGATTAGTGGTGGTATCGTTGTTTGGTGAACACTTCGATTGTGTGAGAACCATCCCAAGGAAAGAATGCAATAAATAATATAATAATAATGATGCGAAGAACAGCAAACTTTTTTTTTTAAACTGCAATTTGTTGTTAATTTTTGTTCCCAAAAAGGTTGCTCATATTCTTCTGGGTTTTCTTAAAGTTTTTTTTTTTTTATAAATGATATCTTTTTGAAGTAGATTAATGGCAAAAGTTTAGCAAATTCCAAGTACCTAATTAAATTTCATACAATTCCCATAGAGATACCATAATAATAAAGTTTCTATGCGGCTTGTGCTTCGACAAACTGCAGATTACCTAATCGATATCAATGATGCCTTTTGACTGAAAAAAGGCATCATTGATATCGATTCTAATTCTGCGAAAAACCTTTATAAGGGCGAGAAGGGGTCAACTAAAAGTGAGTTAAATTTTCTCTCATACAGGAGTGCAAGATTTTTCCCGGAACAGGATTTTTCATCCCAAAAAAAAAACAGGCAAAACGATCAGAAGAACACACTCAATTAATAGTCATAATATACTGGCCTCATAGCAATGGTTGTTTCGGTCATAATTTTAAACAAAAACAACTGAATACAAGTGGTCCAAGTGAAAATGAACATTGAGATAGGTGAAAATTTTTCACAAAGATTCCAAATACCTAATTTAAAAAAAAAAAAAAAAAAAAAATCCGTCCAAGCTCAGGAATAACAGGCGAATGGACAAATTAAATCTGATGGGTACTTAGACACTTTACGAAACTCACCTAATAAAAGTTAAAAATTTTATGATAGGGGGAAAATAATAAATCCATCAGCATCTTTCTATTATGCTTTTCCATTTCGGTTATCTGTTATCATTCTCTTCGTAGCGTAGTCAGTAGCGACGACGCCCTTCAGCTAGAAGACCTGAGTTATTCCACTTAGGAAACCAGGAGCAAGGACATTTTACGAGGAAGAGTTAGCTGGTCCAACAAGGGTGACAGGGATTTCTCTTCTCCCTAACAGAAGAATATTTAATTAAATACGCATATTTTACTTAGGAATGAAGGATCATTGCAAAACATTTAGTTAAAGTAAATTGCGGATGTTTTTTTTGGGTGGGGGACTCAACAAGAATGTTGGAAAGCAATTTGAAATTTACCAAATATTTAATATGGACAAAAAGGAACTTCATTTGTTTAAAATTCCCTTTGTATAACCCAAAATACCCTAAGGTAGCCACTCCAATGTTCTTTCAGGAACATTAACACTGTATTGAATTAGAATTGTAAAAACTGGCTGCAGCCTTCTACTCCCTATAGAAATCGTTTTGGTGCTGGTGATTCTAGCCAATAACATCTTTTCACTATAAAATCTCAGCCTTTCTACAAAAAATATTTTATTACTCTCCTCTCCTTTCTCCACCCTCTAATGCTATTTACTACTCCCTCTTGTTGAGGATTTTCCTTTTACTTTTTTTTTTTTTTTGAAAATGCTCGTGTACTATACAAGGTTAAAATTTATGGTTTTGATAATCCAAGGAAGCCTTTCAACCAGATGATGATTTATTTCCATCAACTTACTAAAAGATAACACAGCTAAAAACCCAAGAACGTTTTCTGCTGAGTTATAACTCATCCATTCAACTTGCTCAAGATCCGTTTAGGAAGAAAACTTCACACCATTACAAGAAACAGAAAGTTGAAAAGAGAATAGGACTGACAAAGAAGGTAGTAAGACAATCCGACAAGAAAGAACTGATTCCATACACCTCAAATAACAAGTTTAGTTTTAGACCTATCTTATCAACTCCAAATTTTCATTTTCATAGATCTCGACATTAGCAGGCTTCTTTTGAATTGTAGCATCAACAAGAACAGCTTAAAAAAATTAGAGCAAGAAGCAATCCAGTCCTCTGTCATATTTGAAAGAAGGATATGGAGAACCTGCATGAAAAGGTAGGAAATAAGATAAAGAGCCAGTGGTGCTCAAGATGGAGACTCGTGGAAATTTTACATGATTTAAGCAAACTTGTAATGTTGAGCCTATTATTTTTAGTGCATACTTTTACAGTATCGAACTCTGAGATGACACAGCGTTTCAGAAAAGACTTATTTGCATACTTTTTAGAGATGAATTTTCACTTCTCATTTAATTCCTTTGGTGTTTGAGATTAAGTGAAAATTGCTATTTAATAAACATGGACTCACTAAACAAGACAGATGTCCATTTCATTATGGTAACTTGCTCTTTTTATGGATTATAAATAATCCGTCTTTCCCTCTACGTTCAAGTAAATTTAAAAGAATTAATTCAATGCGTAGTAGACATAATTAATTTGAATTTATTATTACATCTTGTAAATCTTGTAAAATAGACAACTGTTTTTGTTTATCCTATATTAGCAGAAAGAATTTAAAAAAAAAATTACTCTAGGTGAAATAATGCAAAACTCTCAACTTTGGGTGTGCTCATTGTTATTACAAAAATTCAACAAACTTAAAATGTCGGTTTTTATGTGTGCATGATTGAAATTCAACTAAAAATGAAAGTAAAATATTAATTACTTCAACTTATATTAACATACATCAATGTTTTTATAATACAGTTTTTCCTATCCTATTTTCTCGCAGACATACGGCTAGTAGGGGGGGTAGCTATATTCTACCCATATTATGAGCATGGTTGCCTTCCTTGCCGTAGTATATTTTTACGACTGCAGCTGTGTGTGAAAGAGACCAGACTTCGATTCACTCACGGGAATCGAACCCAGAACTTTCCTGCTCAAAGAGGTTCTGGGCAGGAAAGTCCAGAACCTCTTTTCCCGTCTGGGTTCGATTCGTCTAAACTGACTGAGTTATGGAGGCTCCAATACAGTTTTTATTGCTTAAGTTACCAGGTATAATGCAAGATAAAATGAAAACTTTAGAATAACTTTAGATGTATTATTTGGAGAGTCTGACATGTGATGCAATAATTACCGCATTACCTAAATGTGTGAATTAACTTTCTGTTTAAATACAATCTTGCGCTATTTTTTTACTATTATGAGCATGCTCAAATATAATTTTATTGAACCTTTATTCATGAAGTAATTTTATAGAATTAAATAATATTTTCTTAGTAAAAAATAAATAAATGAATAAAACAGAAACAAAAGAAAATTATCATGCAAAAATAGAAATGGCGAATCAATCAGACTTTATCTTCCTAAAGAAGAATCAAAAAATATTAAAGAAGTCTCTAACCAGTATGTTTCATGTGTATTTCTTTCTGTGCATCACAATATTGGTGAGTGAGATTATATAATTCTTTTGGAATTTTAGCAGAAACATATCAGTTTTAGAGATGTATTATTATTATACTGTTGTTTTTATAAAGACAGTTTGAGGCAGTCAAAGGAATATTGTAATTGGACAGTTACAAATTCGAAAAAGCGAAGAGTCAGCATTTTCTCCTGCTAACAATAGCCTTATTTATTTTCGAGAAAATCGAGTTTAAGAAACTGAAACATCTTTGCACAAGAATCTCAATTAAGTACCTAATATGATTTAGGCAAATATAAATAGCAAAAGTTAGGTTTTTGACAATATTCAGATTGTGTGTGTGTGTGTGTGTGTGTGTGTGTGTGTGTGTGTGTGTGTGTGTGTGTGTGTGTGTGTGTGTGTGTGTGTGTGTGTGTGTGTGTGTGTGTGTGTGTGTGTGTGTGTGTGTGTGTGTGTGTGTGTGTGTGTGTGTTCGACTTTTATTGAGACTCATCACTGGGAGCTAGATCCAGGAAGTTACCAAAGTTAAATCAATATAGAAATCTTGCATCTAGTAAACTTTTATTATAGAAAATAATTGTATATTTAAAACCTATGAATGAAATTAATTATATATATACATATAATTAATAATTACAGATCGGAAATAGACCAAAATTATGGAAAGAATTGCCAGTAATAAAATCTCCACGTATATGGAGAAATTCAATGTTAAAATTCCTACTACACACACACACACTACTGATTTCATAAAAATAAAAGGATCGTTATCCTGTTGATGATATTTGTCATACCATTAACTTGTTTCTGAATAAAACTACTTTGCACTCTTTTTGAAGTTTTCTCTTAAAGAAACTAGAAGTTGGCATCAAAAATAAACCGCACAACTGGTGCATAGACTCTTCTTTAAAAAAAAACAGAATTTATTAAAAATAAATGACACATGTAGAAACAAAGGTGAGATTTTGACAACACCCTTTAGTTAGAAATACCTAGGTTCTAATCCTCCCATAAAAATGTGGGTGATTTTTATGAGTCCCAAACCATCACCTTGCTTATTGGAGGTCTAAAATGGCTTGAAAAGGTGTTATGTTTGGTTGAATAGAATTTCCAGATTATATAATCCATAGCCCACCCACAATACCAATGTGTGTAAAATCCTACTTGCACACAAAAATGTACTCGCTCAAGATCGCCCTCGTTTTTAATGTCCAATAAGAATGCCATAAAGTAATGAGTGGTATATTGTTTGGAGAACATTTCCTTAGTGCGAGAACCATTCTAAGAAGGATATATCAGCCAAGAAATTGTTTGATAGTGAAAGGTAAATGTAATTATACCCATTATATTTTCATAATGCCAGTGCTAAAATTTACACGCTAATTTATAAGGCCATACCTAATCCACACTGAACGAAATCAAATCAAATCAAAGTGATACACATAACGTATTCACATAGCTAGTCCACTCGTAATTGACAATTTACAATTGACATTTATGACTTTAGAGGTGAAGCAAGGTGCTTTTCATATTCCCCGCTATCTGTTGTGGTTACAGTGAGGGTAAAATTTATGAGCAGTTTGCTCGCCCTGAATGGGCATCGCTATAGGAGGCTAATATAGCTTTTGGTCCTCTATGTTTGAATATGTCCGTTGACTCGTATGCTGCAGCTTGCTGAACCAAATCGTCGGGGTGTGTGTGGACGTCTTTAGGAAAAACTTGGATGCTAAGGATTGTAGAAAAGAGAAAATATAGGGAATATTTGTATCTCTATGAAGTTGATTGTTTCTAACATACCACGGGGCGTTCAGAATCATTCCCAAGCACTTGTTCTGCACTCGTTGTATCTTGATAATGTTAGTATTAGAGGTGTGGCTCCAGGCTGGAGATGCATAGGTGATTATAGGAAGAATCATCAACTGGCATAACTGCGATTTGATTCTGTTGCTGAGTTTGCTATTTCTGTTAATCAGCGGATAGATCTGGGCTATTGCTTTGGATGCCTTTGCGCACGCAGACTTGATGTGTTGGTTGAAAGATAGATTTTTGTCGAGAATTACACCCAGGTATTTTTTACCGTCTGCCAGGGAATTTTAGTATTGAACGGTAACATCTCCAGCAGGAGACATTGGCCTTTTCGAGAAAAGAACGGCTGAGCTTTTCTGGGGGTTGACTTCCAATCTCCATTTAGAGAACCAACCCTCCAGCTTTAGAAGGTTTTCTTGAAGCTTTCTGGTAATGAAATGGGATCGGAGAGATCTGGTTAGTATTGCTGTATCGTCCGCATACAGGGCCAAAATGGAAGACATCGGATTGTGCGGGATGTCCGGCATGTATACAGAAAACAACAATGGAGCCAGTAGGGATCCCTGCGGCACTCCAGCAAAGATATGGCGCTGGAACGATGTAGAACCGTTGATTTTGACTTGCATTGATCTATTCTGAAGATATGAATGGATTAGATGAACCATTGTTAGTGAGGTACTGGCTGAGATAAGTTTGTGTTGGAGTCCAAAATGCCAGATTTTGTCAAATGCTTTGGATAGGTCTTGGAAAACAGCTCCCTTACAATGTCGCCAGTTATAGCTGGTGGTGATGTATTCCACAATTCTGTGGATTTTTGCTGGGTAGTACTATGGTGTTGCCGAAAACCAAACTGTTCTTTAGGGAGGATGTTTAGATCATTTACTGAGGATGTCGTGAGAGGATGACCTTCTCCGCAACCTTACCCAGATTGGAGATGTGACTGATTGGACGATACTTTTGCGGTAGGTGTAGGTCTATGCCTGACTTATGTATAGGAATTACATAGGCCAGTTTCCAGGTGGAAGGAAAATAGTGAAGACTTAGGATTGCATTTATCATTATGGTCAGGTGCACTACTGCTTTTCGGGCCAGAGGTTTGATCACCCGATTAGTAATGCCATCTGGCCTAGGAGCTTTTTTGTTCTTTAATTTTTTAATAATGTCATACATCTCAGCATTTGATGTTGATGCAATATGGTCAGTGCTGGTGACAGGAAGTTTGAGTGAGTGTCTGACCTTGCTGTGAATCTTATATATGTGATCAAAGTCAAGGTTTTCATACGAAGGCCTGCATTGCTCCTCCAAGTTGTTTGCTATAACTTCTGCTTTGTCTACATCTGTGTGAGCAAGGACCTGGTCAGAGAATATTGGGGTAAGGGATCTGTCTTTGTTTCTGATATTTTTCAGTAGTCCCCAGATGGAGTGATGAGTAGGTGAAATAGAGGCTAATTTTTCTTCCCATACTTGGTCTCTGTGAGCTTTGAGTGCATCTCTTACTGCCCCATTTATCCTGTTTAGAGCTGTTTTATCTTGTGGTGCACACGTGTTACGGAATCTTTTCCTAGCTCTGTTTTTCTCTCTGAACAAGTTCACGATGTCTTCAGGCAAACGATCTGGCTTGCGAGAAGATTTGTAGGAGGTATCTACTGTTATAGCAGAATTAATTTGTTGTGTGAGATTTGTAACTGCGGTTTCTACTTCTTCTTTTGTGCATATGTGAGGAACAGGTCCGATATAATCCTTGAGTGCTGTTGACATTCTTTCCCATGCTATGTAGGAGTGAGCAGGATGATACAGGTATTCTTGTTTTCCCAGCTGTAGTAGAATTGGGTTGTGATCGGATGATAGTTCATCCATAGATATGATGCTGTATTGAAGTTTGATATCCTGCAGGATAGCTATATCGAGGATGTCAGCAGTGCCAAACGTACTGAGATGAGTTGGTTCGGTGGGACCTGCCACGACAGTGTTTCTTGATCCTAAGTAATTGGAGAGGATGCAACCATTCTTGTTGGTAGTTGTGCAATTCCACGCAGGGTGCTTCGAGTTCAGATCCCCGACTATAATGGTGGGCTCTCTAACGCATAAGAAGGCATTTAGGTCAGAGTGTAGTAGAGATTTTTTTGGGAGGGTTGTAAGCTGAGTAGATTTTCAGTTTGCCAGCGGAGCTGGTGACTACTTCCACGCCTGTGATCTCAAGGTTAGTGGTTGAAAGGTTGCTCACAGAGTGGTGCTTAATGTAGTTTTTAATGAAGCTGACAGTGCTGCCGCCTCTGTAGAGTAATCTGTCATTTCTGTATAGGCGATAACCCCTTATTTTAGGATTGTCTGAGGGTCTTAAATCAGTTTCACTGATTAATATAACATCTGGTTGATACCTATATGTGAAATCTCGGAGTTCCAGAATTTTGTTTTTGAGGCCATTTGCATTCCAAACAACTATCTGAAGAGATGCTGGAATGAGTTTGTTACTATTCATTTATGAGGGCTGCGAGGATGACCTGAGTTTCACGAAGAAATCTTTAATGGAGGTTGCAGTAGGGTTTTATAGGCTGAAATCTTGTAGCATGTTTGCTAGTGAGGCCGTAATAACAGCTGTTAGGTTTTTAGGTGCTGTTGGTTGATTTTGTTCTGGTTTTGGTGTATTTGTACGGGTAACATCGGCATAACTTCTTGTTTGCTTTTGGGTGTCTCTAGTTTTGGAGGTTTCCGACTGTGGCCGCTAAGTCTTGGCCGAGGTGGTCCTCAGCTTTGTGCAGGTATTGGTTGGGTGGCTGTCCCCACATTTCAAACATCTATATTCCGCTCTACATAGATTCTGGGCGTGGCCAAACTTCTGACACCTGTGCCACTGCCCAGAAGATGATCTTTTCCGGAGTGGTTCTGGTATGACGATGAGTCCACAGACTGTTTTTAGGTTGTAGATATTTTTGTAAATTTTATGAATCTCTACTAGGACTAATGGCATGGGAGTCTTGTCTGCTTTGTATACATTCTGCTGACCTTGACTAGAGGCAGATCCTGAGAATTAAGGTCAGCAGCTATTTCAGCTGTGTCAATATCGTCACAGATACCGCGAAGGACCACTTTTAAAATTTTTTCCGAGCTGAGCGCAAAGGTATGATACTGGATGCCTATATCGTCCAGTTCTTTGGTCAACCTTCTATAATCTGTCACTGTTGCTGGCTGGATCTTTATGCCTTCATCCATGTGTTTCGCCTTAATGAAGCCAATGTGCAGATTGGACACTGTGGATCTTAAAGCTGCCCATCTCCGCTTTTCTCTAAGGATGATCGGAGGCACCTTTTTTTTTGGGAGAAATAGCGGCGTCCGAAACCTGAGCGTCCTGTTCCATTTCGTTGTCTTTGTGCGGTTCTCCTATGGTTCTTCGCTTTTTGCGTGCGCACACTTCTACAAAATCTGAAGGAGTATAAGGCAACGATTTTAACTGATCTTCTGCGACAACGTCTGTGACACTTTCCGGGGGAAACGTGTCGTAAAGTTTTACTTTTCCCGGCCAATTGTTGTTAAGTAGTTCACCTAGTCTTATAAATTCTCTATATACTTCCTCGAATATTGTCTCATTCAGCTGTTTTTCCATGACTATCAATGTGAAGTATCTAAAGTTGATAAATAAATAAATAAATAAAACGCTTACCGTGCAGTTGTAGTCTTACCGGCACTGCTGCAGGACTCTGAACTGATTTGGTAAGAGCACTGATTCAAAAATTGCATAATCTTCAAGACATAATATAATAAACGCACCCCAATTCCAAAATTGACCGGACACAACCATGTTGATCAGACAAATTCCACTCGTAATTGACAATTGACATTTATGACTTAAGGGGTGAAGCGAAAAGCTTTTCATATTCCCGTTGTCTGTTACGGGCACAATGAGGGAAAATATTATGAGCAGTTTGCTCGCCCAGAATGGGCATGGGGATTATACATCACTGAAGGAAGTTAAAATGGCTTTTGGTCTTTTGTGTTTGAATGTATCCGTAGGCTCATAGGCTACAGCTTGCTGAACTAGATCATTAGGATGAGTGGACGTCTTTAGGAAGAACTTTGCAGCTAAAGTTTGAAGGAAGGAGAAGATATAAGGAATATTTGTATCTCGGTGAAGTTGATGATTTCTGACGAGCAATGGGGCATTTAGGATCATTCTCAAGCATTTGTTCTGAACACGTTGCAATTTGATAATATTTGTAGTGGAGGTGTGGCTCCAGGCTGGAGAAGCATAAGTAACTATAGGACGAACGTCAGCTGCTATAAAAGCAGTTTGATTCTGATGTTTAGCTTGCTGCTTCTGTTTATTAGGGGGTAGATCTGAGCGATGGCTTTAGATGCCTTTGTACATGTAGCCTTGATGTGTTGGTTAAAAGTTAATTTTTTGTCGAGGATGACACCTAAGTATTTTGTTTCAGTCTGCCAGGGAATTTTGGTGTTGAATAATAAGATGTCTCCTACAGGAGATATCGACCTTTATGTGAAGAAAATAGCTGAACTTTTTAGGGGGTATACTTGCAGTCTCCATTTGGAGAACCATCTTTCTAATTTTAGAAGGTTTTCTTGAAGTTTTCTAGTAACGAAATGCGGTCGGAGAGATCTGACTAATAATGCTGTGTCATCTGCGTACAGGGCCATGATGGATGACATTGGGTTGTGCGGGATATCAGACATGTACAGAGAACAGCAATGGAGCCAGTAGTGATCCCTCTGGCACTCCGGCCAAGATGAGTCGCTGAGATAAGGTAGTACCGTTAATCTTGACTTGCATGGTCCTGTTTTGCAGATATGAACTAACTAAATGTGTCAATTTCATTGAGATACCAGCTGATATAAATTTATGTAACAATCTCCACTCGTAACGCAGAACGCAGAACAATATTGTTTTGATGGGTGAAGCATAAATGCTTTTCATATTCCCCTCCATCTGAAAAGGAAAGTTCTTTGGGTAGAGAGTTATTAAGCTTTATGCTCGCCCTGAAAGGACAGTGAGATTAACTGTGTTCAGCTGAGCATAGAATTGATTTGGGTCTCTTGTATTTGCAGAAATCTGCTTCATTATAGTCTGAAGCTTGCTTGATCAATGGGTTCGGATGATTGTCTTGATGAAGAACTTTTCAGCTAGGTCGTGAAGGGGAGATGTGATGTAGGGAATGTTGACGTCTCTGTGAATTTGGGAGTTTCTGATAAACCACGAAACATCCAAACTCATTCTCAGACATTTGTTCTGTATTCTCTGCAGCTTTTGAATATTTATTTTCGAAGTATGACCCCATGCAGGAGATGCGTTAGTGATGACTGGGCGTATTACCATCTTGTATATGAGCAGTTTGTTCTGAGTATCGAATTTACTTTTTCTGTTGATCATGGAGTAGAGCTGCGCTATTACTTTGGATGTCTTTGAACTTATGTGTTCTATATGATTGGTGAATTGTAGTTTTTTTTAATCGAGAATTACTCCGAGATATTTGACTGTATTCTGCCATGGGATTTTAACACCTAGTAAATGTATATCTTCCTTGATTTGAGGCTTTTTTTCTAGTGAACAGTATGGCTGAGCTCTTCTGTGGATTGGATTGGATTCTCCAGTCCATCAACCATTTCTCTAACGTGTGAATGCTGCTTTGGAGTCTCTTAATAGCTAGTTTGGAAACTGAGAGAGAGATCTTGCTAATAATGCAGTGTCATCAGCATATAATGCAGTGATTGTTGAGCTTGGGTTTTGAGGGATATCAGCAATATAGATAGAAAACAGCAAGGGGGCCAAGAGTAAGCCCTGTGGCACTCCCGCCAGAACCTTGCGTTTGGTTGATACAGTTTCATTTATTTTGACTTGCATGTATCTGTCTTTGAGGTAAGAGTGAATTATTTTAACTAGATTAGTAGGCATATTCAATGTAATGAGCTTGTAGAGAAGACCCTGATGCTACACCTTATCAAAAGCCTTTTCAGCATCTAAAAAGACTGCAGCTGTATGAAGGTTCCGGTTGAAGCCTTCGGAGATGTATTCGATCAGCCTGTGGATCTGCTGAACGGTGGAGTGGTTTTTTCTGAATCCAAATTGCTCATTTGGGATTATGCGTAGTCCGTTTGTGATTGAAGCCTAGTAAGGACTACTTTTTCTGCGATCTTTCCAAGGTTAGACAGAAGACTGATAGGTCTGTAGCTATTAGGGAGTTGGGCGTTTTTTCCCATCTTTTTGATTGGTGTGACATCTACTATTTTCCATGTTAAAGGTAAATACTGGAGTCTGAGGATGGCATTAATTATGTTGACTAGATGTACAATGGCTTTTCTGGGAGTAGTTTAATTATTTTGTTTGTAATTCCATCTGAACCTGGAGCTTTATTGTTGTTCAGGTGGGTTATAATGTTTATAACTTCTGTTGGAGAAGTGGGTGTGAGAGGTTCTAGGTCATCTTTTTGTTGTTATGGCCTGATTAACTCGGCGGTGAATCTTGTAGATGAGATTGATGTTCAAATTTTCATATGAGGGGTTGCATTGAGTTTCCAAGCTGTCGGCCAGAGCCTTTGCCTTTTCCTTGTCAGTATGAGCTATTCCCTTCGTGGTTTGAATTGGGGGTAAAAATTGTCTTTTAGTGCGGAAGGTTCTCAGAAACTTCCATATGGAGTTGTCTTCTGGGTTTAATTTCGTTAGCTTAGATTCCCATTCTTGGTTTCGATGTTTTTGGAGGACTTCACGGACTTGTCTATTTAATATATCCAAATTTGCTTTATCTTGAGGGACTCTTGTGTTATGATACCTCTTTCTGGTTTTGTTTTTCAGTCTAATTAAATCCATGATTTCCTCTGGAATCCGACCACTAGGGTGAAAGACTGTAGTTTGGGTAATTGACTTTATTGCATTTTTGATTTGACTGGTAAGGTTGTTTGCAGCCATTTCTATCTCCTCTTTGGTGTGAATAGTAGGGACTGGGCCAATGTGATCAGTTAGCATTCTGGAGAGTTTGTCCCAAGATATGAAAGAGTAGGGAGAGGAGAATTGATCTTGTGTACCAAGTCGAAGCAAAATAGGGTTGTGATCGGACGAAAGTTCATTTATTGTTTCCAGCTGATATTGGTATCTGATGTTTTTGAGGACAACTATGTCAAGTACATGTGAACTTGCAGTTGAGCTGTGATGGGTGGGCTCTGTGGGTCCAGTTACAACAATTCTATTGTTGTAACTGGAATTTGTTACGTTGTTGCGTTGAGTAATGGTTTAGAGTTCGACCTTTGTCGTTGATTGTGGAGCTATGCCAGGCTGTATGTTTGGCGTTAAAGTCACCAGCCATGATGATGGAGTCTGTGAAGCCGAGAATGGAGTTCAAGTCAGATACCAGCAATGGAATGCTGGGTGAATTATATACAGCATAGATTTTGATATTGCCAGCATTGTTGGTATGAACTTCAATGCCTGTTATCTCTATGTTCTTGGTTTGGGGATTGGTCAGAACATTGTGGCGTAGGTAGTTTTTAATCTATATAGCTGTTCCTCCTCCGCTGCTGGTGAGTCTATCTGTTTTGTACATAATATAGTTCCGTAATTTGGGATTCTTAGCTGGCCTGAGATGTGTCTCATTTACCAGTATTATGTCAGGATTGTGTCTGTGAGAGAACTCTTGCAGCTCCAGAATTTTGTTATCGAGTCCGTTGGCATTCCATGCAGTGATCATGAGAGAGTTGGTATGGAATTTTCTTTTATTCATTATTGAGGGCCGTCAGAATTGAGTGGGTACCTTGTAGGAATCTTTTCGTAGAGGACGGCGAAGGATTCGTCAAACTGAATTATTGTAACATGGTAGCTAGCGAGGCAGTTAGTACTGATGTTAGATTTGAGCTTATATGGTCATGAGATGGAGTAGCCTTTGTTCCTGCTGCCTCTGCATAAGATTTAGGCATTTGTTTCCTTTCTTGAGTTGTCAAGCTGGAGATAATTTGGACCGGGTGTGACTTGTACGGCTGTCTCGAGCATCGCTGAAATGTGTTGGAATGGTAGTTTTTCCTAACCCTGGTTATTTGGGTGTGTAATGCATCCCTTGTAGTTTGCGAGGTGAGGTCCTCCACAATTGGCGCATTTAGCTGGAGTGGATCTTGGTTTTGTACACATGACGGTCTGGTGGCCCTTGACACATTTTAGACACCTGTAATTTGCCTTGCAAAGTTTTTGGGCATGGCCAAACCTTTGGCACCTATGGCACTGCCCAGCTGCCGACTTCTTCCTTAGTGGTTCAGTAGAAATTCTGAGGCCACATATCGTTGTTAGTTCATAAATCTCTTTCTGTGTCTTATCAATTTCTACGAGTACCAGTGGCATTGGCCGTTTATCTGCCCTGATCATCCTGCTTACTTTCACTGGTGTTAGGCTCCGACTCATAAGATCATCTGTGATTTCTTCACAGGTGACACCCTCGGTCACTCCGCGAAGCACTACCTTGAGATTCTTCTCACTGAGTAAAGCAAAAGTATGATATGGAAGACTTTTGTTGTCCATTAATCTTGTCAGCTGTCGTAATCAGTGACTGAGGCTGGCTGGATTTCGACTCCTTCATCTTGATTTTTAGCCCAGGAATACGAGATTTTATGTTCTCTAAGGGCTGATGTGACAGTGGTCCATTTGTCCTTGTCCCTTAGTATTACTGGTGGAACCTTTTCGGTGTTCCTCGGGACATCTAATGTTGGTATGTCTTCATCCATCTGGTCTTCTATAGTTCTTCTTTTGTTAAAGTGCTCCCCTTGAGAGATGTTTTGACAGGGGGATTTTGGTGACAGAGCAGCAATGAGTTCATCTTGTGAGATCTCATTCTCCTCCTCCTCTCCATCCTGATCATTAGAGTGAATATATTGTTTTATAAATCCTGGCAAGTCAGATTCAAGTTTGCCTATTATGAGTTTGAGTACCTCTAGACTGCTCTTTATTAAGGATCTGGATCTGTTCTTTGATGTTTTCCATGTCAAATTGGCGATTTCCTGCAGCAGAAATTGGTTTGTAGCAGTATAAATAATCCCGCAGGGCCAGGGGCCTGCCAGCCAAGTATCCTGTAGACCTAGACGGACTACTAGCAGTGTATAATCCCGCAGGGCTTGAAGCCTGCCAGCAAGTGTCCTGTAGACTGATGTGGTCTACTAATTAGTAGGTTCTAACAAGCAAAGTCTTGTTAGAACCTACTAATTGGGGAAAAGGAGTATCAATATCTCACTTGGCCACAGTTTAGAAACCTACCTCCCTATAAAACCTTAATTCCACCACTGGTCCTCATTGCGGGTGGGGCCTGCCGGCCATTTGATCTCTTGCACATTTCGTGCAGAGGGGAAGACAGTAGGAATCACACTGTGTTAGCACCAGTGCAATGTGAGATTACTGAGAAACCTTGTATGCAATGTAACCAAGCTCAGTCTAAAATAACACGTCCGTTCTCATCAAAATCGTCACTCATTTCTCCCTCCACTCGTAACAGAACGGTGTAGTTTAATTGTAGTAATCTGATATTCCATATTTGAAGGTGCATGTAGTCAATTTAAAATTATAAATTAAAAATGAAAAAATTTTGAAAAATAATTATTATTCTCAAAAAAAAAAAATAATAATAATAATAATAATATAAATTATATTTTAGAATTATTTACAAAATAATATGCATCTGCCACATTCGTCTCATACCATCAGACAACGTATTTTGATAGATCTAGACGAACTCCTCTAGATGGCGTCTTAAGACAGTTCCTGTCTTACAGACTTTAGCAGAAGCCTTTAACCTTTAAAAACAAATCAAATGCATAGACGTTTCCTTGTCAAACAGCTAATATTTCTAGCTATCTATCAGTTTATCTTTGGAAACTCAGTTGTGAGATATTGTTTATCGATTCAGAAAATAAACACATTGGTATCTTCCATAGGGGAAAAAGAAACAAGAACATCTTGTCGTCTGCAGATGAAGACAAGTATAGGCTTGCAATTTCGCTTTACTGCGAAAAAGAAATGCGCCCCGATGAACAGAAAAGTAACACCGATAAAGACACTGTCATCAGGAGAGCTACACTGTGAGGAACTTGCTATGCTTAACATGTCAGTGACAGCGGTCGGGACACTTGTACAACTCTGCGAAAAAGACGAAAGGTTGTCTGAGGTAAAATGGAAACAAGAATAACATAGACTTACGCAGCTTCCTTGCCGTTAAAGAATCGATTTGCATTCATAGAACGGTGGGAAATCGAAGTCTGCAGTTGGAAAGTTAAGATTCAGTTGAATTCCGAAAGAAAGAAAGAAACAAACAAAAAAAAAAAAAAACTATGGACCTTGCAGTTTGGAATTGTGAAGTTTTATATATATATATATATATATATATATATATATATATATATATATATATATATATATATATATATATATACATAATATATATATATATATATATATATATATATATATATATATATATATATATATATATATATATATATATATATATATATATATATACATATATATTAAATAAAGAATCAACAATGATATTTATGTTATTCGTTACTATACTTAACTACTCGGCGTATAGCATTATGAAAACCGAATAAAATGCGAGCTAATGAAATTTTGTTTGAACAAGAAAATTTAAATGCACAAAACGAGCGAACTATTGTGTTTCAATAAGCATTCAAACTAGGATATCAAGTTTGTTTCAATATGCAGTCCACTCTCACTATAACATATTAATTAAAAAAATAGTTTGATAGAACTTTTGCTATTGAATTTTCGTTAGACTAGCATTGAGTCTATGGCAGGGAACGTCTTTGATCGCGACTTCCCGGTAGTTTAATGTTGGTAAGTTTACTCAAACTGTGTCTTTCTACATGAGCGTATACTGATAATATATCTTTACTTAATTGCTATAAGTTTTGATTTTTTGTTGAGAAATAGGTGACATTATGAATATTATTTTCATCCAACTTATAAATATTTCTCTTAGAAATAATAATGACACTTATATTTTATTTTAGATAAAATTAAGTATTTAAAATATTTTAAAAAATTGTTTGAAACAATGAAGTTCTAACTGAGGCTCGGCTATTGCTGTTACCCTCCTGCCATGATCAGAGCTTTAATAGCTCAATAACACCTTATCCCTACACTCTCCTCTACAGATAACGGGGAAGATGAAAAGCATTCTTGCCTCGCCCCTTTAAGCCAGTCCTTATAAGGACTATCATATAATTGCCGACTATCATAGTTTTAACTGAGGCTGGGCAATTAACACGTTCATTGCCAATCACGCGATATCGCGCGATGCGAGTTCTCACCAAACGGCCGATCACACGTTATCGCGTTGACGTCGCTAACTAAATAAAAAAATTAAAAAAATTTGGCCACCACACGAAATTCCAATTTTCAGCTTGGCAATGAAAGTGTTAACGTTACCCAGCCATGACCAGAGCTTATAGCTAAATAACACCCATCCACACATTTTCAATCAGATGAAGGGATACAGTCAAGGACTCAGCCCATCTCCCAATAATAAATAAATGAATTAAATGCCAATGTGATTCGAGATCCAGGATAACGGATGGCAGTGCTGTAGCCAATGAAGTTTTAACTGAGGATCGGCTATTGCCGTTAGTCAGCCATGACTAGAGCTTTTAGATCAATAACACCCCATCCACACGGATTTTCTTCAATCAGATGAAGGGATAAAGAGTCAAGGACTCAGTCCTTCTCCCAAAAGAAATGAAATAATCCCGTGTGGTGGCCGGGATGAGAATAGCCCCACTGTAGCCCATGGATGTCGTAAGAAGCGACTAAAAATGAGTCGCAGAGTTTCGCTCTCTTAGGTTTCTTCCGAAATTTTGCTCCTGGTGAGGAGGGGGGGGGGGGGGGGGGGCTTGCCCTGAGAGAGCATTTTGAATCTCTGAGGAGGGTGTTCTCCAGTGTGGCCGGTGAGGGGCTTTGTCGGTGGATACTTTTCCCTGGAATATGAGCGGTTCTGCTCAGTGGTGGGTGTGCCCGTCACTGAGTGGAACCAACGCTGAGTTGGGAGATCTTTCAGCCACTATGCAGTGGTCTAGGAATCGTTCTAATTTTTAAACAGGGCTTTACTTAAAAATCGCTCCACTGTAGCCCATGCATGTCGTAAGAGGCGACTAAAATGGGACGCAGAGTCTCTCTCTCTTAGGTTTCTTCCGAATTTTGCTCCCGGTGAGAGGGGGGGGGGATTGCCCTAAGATAGCAATTTGAGTATCTGGGGAGGGTGGCCTGTGAGGGACCTCGTCGGTGGATGCTTTTCCTTGGAATATAAGCGGCTCTGCTCAGTGGTGGGGCCCGTCACTGAGTGGAACCAAAGCTGAGTTCGATGATCCTTCGGACACTCGTAGGGAGTGGGAGTGGTCCGGGGGATCGCCCATGCATGTCGTTCGAGGCGACTAAAATCGGTAACCAGGGAGGGTAATGGATAGCAATGCTGTAGCCAATGAAGTTTTAACTGAAGCTCAGCTATTGTTGTTACCCTCCTGCCATGATCAGAGCTCATAGCACTATATTACTCCATCCATGCATTTTCTTCTACAGATAACGGAGAATATGAAAAGCATTCTTGCTTCACCCATCTAGCCAACAAAAAAAAATAAATTAAATGACTTTCGCTTGAACTTTTGACGAGATTAGACGTGTTATTTAGATTGAGCCTGATTTTATTTTATATAAGGTTTTTCGGGAATCTCACATTTCACTGGCGCTAATACGGGTTGATCCCTACTGTCTCCCCCTCTGCATGAAAAATGCACACGGTCTGAAGGCCGTGTGGATCCCATCCGAAACGAGGACCACTGGTGGATGTATGGTATTTTAGGGAGGTAGGTTTTCACTCTGTGGCCAAATGAATTCTTGACACTCATTTCCCCTTTTAGTAGGGCATTACAAACTTGTTTTACTTAGCTAGTAGACTTCCGCGTGAGTCTACAGGATCTGTTAGAAGGCCATAAGCCTACAGGATTGCCTAAAAAGGCATAACTGAACAAGAGGTATACCTACCAAGGCGCTCTTTATTCCCGTATGGATATCACGGATGATATTGTTCGAGCCTTTAACAAAGATCAGTTGCTTGACTTGTTCAAGAAGATATTAAAAAACGTTTGATACAGAATTCCCAGGATTTATAAACATATTCAGCCAGGTCAATAATCAAGAAGGTGAGGATGAGGATACAGAGGGCGAATCCACAACGGTCTCATCGCCCAAGAACCCTAGACAGGTTAATTCCCAAGGTGCACAGGCAACCAAAAGACGGAGGACATCTGAAGATCTTATGGAAGAAGATATAACACCACAACTTTCAGAAGACAAAAAGGAAAAGGTCCCACGGTGATACTCTGAGACAAAGAAAAGTGAACATCAGTTTCAAGGACCCTTGGTGAACAAAATATCAACTTCTCCAGGGCCAGAAACACAGATGAGGGAGTTAAGATTCATCCCACTAGTGTCTCAGATTATCGCAAAATGCTGGACAATTCCAAATTTCCCTTTCCACAGCTTCGGGCTAATAAGCGAGAAAAACCTTAACGTGGTCCTCAGAGGGAGTTGCCGAGGGCATCACAACAGATGAGGTCACTGCCGACCTCATCAGTCAAGGACTTACCCCAATCAAAGTTAGCAGAATGATGAGATCTGACAAAAGGCCAATGCCTTTAGTACCAGTAGAAATTAGCAACACCCAGAAAAAAATATACGAAGTGACAGATATATGCAGGCTCAAAATTACAAGTGAACCTCTAAGGAAAAGGGCATCGGCAGGCCAATGCCATAGATGCCAAAAGTTTGGGCACACCCAAAATGTATGCAGAGCAGCCTACAGATGTCTAAAATGTGGTGAAGGCCACCAGACCAGCTTCTGTACCAAACTAAGAACTACACCTGCCTTTTGTAATAATTGTACAGGACTTCACCTCGCAAACTACAAGGGGTGCCTTTCCACCCAAAAAAAAAAAAATCAGCAAGAGCGAACTCTTGCTGATTTTTTGCTCCCTCACGTAAGCTTGGTTGCTTATGACACCATAAGCAACCAAGCAGGTTGCCCTCATGTTCGAAATACCTCACCTTCAGCAGCACAGGAAGGCAATCGAGCTTCATTCATGACCAAAACATATGTAGGGTGGCACAAAATCAGACTTGTTCATCTCAAGAGCAAATAAGCTCCAACTTAACACCAGTTCTTACTGCTTCTCTTGCCACCATGCTGCAGGAATTCAGTAAAGCAAGCTACTCACCATCTTCCAGAAAGAGATTCTATCTAGAAACCCAATCCATACTGACAGCTCTATACAATGTATAAAAAATTCAAACCAAACTCACTCACGATAATAGCATGGAATGCTAATGGTCTGTTAAAGAAAATCCTTGCACTTCAAGAGTTCACTCTCGGATGCAATCCTAATATAGTTTTAGTTAACGAAACACATCTTAGGCTAGCTAATGGCCCTAAATTACGGGGCTTCGTGATGTATAAAACAGACAGACTTACCGCCGGTGGAGGAGGCACAGCCGTGTACATCAAAAATTATTTAAGCCATAACGTCCTGACCAACACACAAACCAAGAACCTCAAAATCTTTGCCGCATACAACCCACCCAGCATCCCACTGTTGGCATCTGATTTGGATTCCATTCTCGGCTCTGCTGACTCCACTATCATGGCTGGAGATTTCAATGCCAAACACACAGCTTGGTTCAGCTCCACAATCAACAATAAAGGTCGTACACTAAACAATTACTCATCCCAAAACTCAATAGTCATATCCGGACCTACAAATCCCACTCATTACAGCCAGTTGGAAGCTCAGATGTACTTGACATAGTCATCCTCAGAAACATTAGATACCAGTAGCAGCTGGAAACACTAAATGAACTGTCTTCCGACCACAACCCCATCCTGCTTAAGCTCGGTACACTCGAGCAACTCACTCCTCCGCATTCATTTATACCTTGGGGCAAACTCTCTAGAATTCTCCCAGAGCACATCGGCCCTGTTATTCACAATAAAGAGGAGATAAACTTTGATGTAAACAATCTAACCAGTCAAATCAAAAAGGCAATAAATTCAGTTACCCAAACTACAGTCGTTCACCCGATCAGTCGAATCACCGAGGAAATCATGGACCTAATAAGAGCAAAAAACAAAGCTCAAAAAAGATACCACAACACGAGAGCCCCAAAACAATACTGAACGGATTAAATCAAGTCCGTAAAGCTCTTCAAAAGAGCTTTACGGACTTGATTCACAGATCCTCTTTTTCCTTGATTGGGAAACCAAATTGACTAATCTAAACTCAGAAGACAACGCCATCTGGAAATTCTTGAAATCTCTACGCACTAAAAGGCAACTTATACTCCCCTAATACAGACCAAGAAGGTAGTCGCCCACACTGACAAAGAAAAAGCAGAAGCTTTAATAGAAAACTTGGAAACACAATGTAATCCCCTTTTAAAAATGTAAACATCAACCTTTTTTATTATTATTATTATTATTATTTGACACCTACAGGGAGCCCATAGACTCATCGAGGGAGGGCACCTGCTCTGCAGTTCTCTCCACCCCTCAATCCGCCAACTACAACTAACCGCAATTACACCCAACCCTTCTACGGCCGACCGCCACCACTAGTTTTTCCACAGACAATCACAAACATCCATGTCCACGGCGGGATTCGAACCCTCAGCCTTTTGGCTGGAGAGCGGATAAGCTAACCACTCGGTCAACCAGGCCGGTGGCCGAGTGGTTAGCGTTATCTACAAAATTCACTGCTGTGTCAAGCAAGTCTTAAGAGAACAAAAGGACAAATCAGAACCTCTCACACACCTACTTCTCCAGCACAAATATCAAATATATGAACAACAAAAAGGCTCCAGGTCCAGATGGCATCACCAACAGAATAATCAAATTTCTACCCAGAAAAGCTATAATTCATTTAGTCAACATAATCAACGCTATTCTCAGATTTCAGCATTTTCCCACAAACTGGAAGACTGCCAACATCGTCTATATCAACAAGATTGGAAAGAAAGCTATAGACCTATTAGCCTTCTACCCTGTCTTGGTAAGGTCGCGGAAAAAGTTATACTCACAAGGCTTCAATCTGAAATCGGCAAGTTAGGAATCATTCCAAACGAGCAATTTGCATTCCTTAAAGACCATAATACTGTATAACAGATACATAGACTGGTTGAGCAAATCATAAACCTTAAAAAGGCTACATTTGGAACCTCCATACAGCTGTAGTCTTCATAGTGTTGCAAAGGCTTTTGACAAGGTGTGGCATCAGGACCTGCTTGTATAAACTTATAGAATCTGACCTACCTATTAAGCTAATAAAAAATAATAGATGCACATCTCAAAGACAGATTTGTGCAAGTCAAAATAAACGAAATCGCACCAACTAGACACAAAATCCTGGCTGGTATGTCTCAGGGCTCTCTCTCTCTCTCTCTCTCTCTCTCTCTCTCTCTCTCTCTCTCTCTCTCTCTCTCTCTCTCTCTCTCTCTCTCTCTCTTGGCCCCTCTCTGTTATTTTCAATTTACATTGCTGACATTCCCCAATACCGTAGTACTACCATCACTGCATTATATGCAGATGACACGCTCTACTAGCAAGATCACTCAGCCCCCGAATGGCAATCACTAGCTCCAAAGCAGTATTCATATACTAGAAAAATGGCTGATGGACTGGAGGATTCAAGTAAACCCTCAAAAAAGGACAGCTATAATGTTTTCCAGAAAAGAAGGTCCAGAGAAAGAAAGACATACACCTTTTGGGAGTCAAGATTCCATGGCAGACCGAAGTTAACAGGTTCACAGAGAAGTCAACGTTCCTTACATTTCCCCCTTTCTCCACGATCTAGCAGAAAAATTCTTCATCAAGGCAAGTGATCATCCAAACCCGCTGATCGAACAAGCTTCGGACTACAATGACACGGGATACTACAAATATAAAAAGATCCAAATCAATCTTATGCTCAGCTGAATTATACCTAATCTCAACGCCCTCACAGCGCGAGCCTAGAGCTCAATAACACTCCACTCAAAGCACCTCCCTCACAGACAAAGGGGAATATGAAAAGCATTAGTGCTTCACCCATCAAACCAGCAATGTTCTGCGTTCATGAAATTAAATTAAATGAAGAATAGATCAATAAATTCCAGAGGGTAACGGATGGCAATGCTGTAGCCAATGAAGTTTCAGCAGAGGCTCGGCTATTGCAGTGACCAGAGCTTATAGCTCAATAACACCCCATCCATACATTTTCTTCTACAAATAACGGGGAATGTGAAAAGCATTCTTGCTTCACCCATCTAGCCAAAAAAATAAAATTAAATATTAAATATACAATTTAAATAAATATTACAAATAAATAAACATTATATTTTTCTATATGAATATACAAGTATATGTATTCATATAGAAAACAATACTAATATTGTTTGTCTGATATCAAGGACTGACCAAGAATTCCATTTTCTTCTTGCCAATCTCATTTAGTAGACTTATATTTTGCCGTTGCTCTTTCAAGCATTTGTTTTAAACCTGTTCTATTTAACTAATTCGCATCATTCTTAGTAACTACATTTCCAAAGCTATCAGTCTTTTCTTTTCCTTTTTCTCATTTCTTTTTCAGTAGTTTATGTACTGAGGATACATGAATGTAGAAAAGACGTAGTGAGTCATCACTCGCATTCTTGTATTTATATTAACTTTTTTTTTTTTCCCGCAAGTATTTGGCAGGTCGCTTTGGCTATTTTTTACCCACTTACACAAGTGATTTCTCAGATCTATAAATCTGTCTACTTATTCTATAGCGTAGCCATTTTAATATTATGTTTATATTTTCATCTATTAATACCTTTATCCTCGATTTTCATTGTTTTTCTATTCAAGGTTTTACACTGAATTCATCAAAGCTGTTTTCTTCATTCTGAGAGACAGTACTGCATTGACTACTGAACTTATGTTTCTTCTACCATGTGTGGGAGAAACATAATTAAGATTTATCATTCTTCTTAGTAACTGAAAAATACATTTTTGACGAAAAAATACATATATTTATTTTTTTTAATTCATTGGTTGCATAAACAATTTTCAGCGCATGTTTGTGATTAAAAAACGAAAGAAAGAAAACGAAAAAACCGTTGTATGTTGAATTTCAAGAAGGATTAAACGTTTTATTTTGTTGTGAAAGCAGGCTTGTTGCGCCATCTAGTGATAATAATTGAATTCAACTCTCGTAAGAAAATCTCGAATCTTTTCTAGTGGCAGTAAATACTTCTATAATGTAACAGCTTCAAAGCAGAGGTCATGCACATTCAAATAAAGCACTATATCCATTCTACACTAAAAGTGAAACAAACTTGCTACACCTTTTTTTTAATTTCCTTGATATCAAATCAAAACGTCATGATTATCCATATAATCGTAACGTTTTACCTTTTATGTATTATACCATATTAAATTAATATTAATATTAATATTATTAAACATACGTATTACAAAATTTAAATGGTTTTTAATATTTTGAAGGCTTTTTGAATAAAATTCAAATGTTAAGTAAATATTTTCAATAAGATATTTCTTTCTAACTATTTTGATAGGAATATGATATTAATTTCAATTTTTCAAATACAAAATTCGTTATTTCCTTCGTGTTCACAGTAATTACCGAAACCGATTAATTTTGCACAAGTCACTAATGTTACAGCGTACATGATAATTAGTTGAGTTACAGGTTTGGTGTTTGTCGAACTACAGATAGATTTCACATATATCCTTTTCATTTTGCTGCAAGTTGTATGTTATTTTCCGGTATTAGTTCCGATTCTGTGGTATAGCATTTTATATCGTTTTGCCAAATGGGATAAGATTTATTTATGGTGAACGCAACCATTCATTTAAGTTTCTTTATCTCTTTTTTAATGACACATCGAGAAATAAAACACATCAGGTTTTGTTTTCTATAAAAAAATAGTGCAGGCTTTCAATGTTTAAAATAAAAATAAAAAAGTCTAATTGACTACTCAGACGAGTACAATGATAGTATTAATTCAAACATTCGCGTAAAAAATAACTACGTACCGAAATATATGTTTCATTATATTTACTTCGCACATTCTCCTGGCATTAAAAAACATGCATTTCATAACGTCAAGGCGATGCGGTATCTTCCTTTGGGTTCGAATCCTGGCGAAGACACAAATCTTTACGACTTTTCAACTGAAGATGATTTAGCCGAATTCATATGAATACTAAGAAATTCGATTTTTTATCCCCCATTTCTTTATAACAGACAAAGCAGCTTAAGAACACACGCACAATTAATATACATGATATACTGGTCTAAAGGCCTTCGTTGGCTAGTTGGTCGCGTCCAACAGTCTGCACACTGTTTTTAAGTAGCCAAAACGGAATCAGAAATATGTTTTTATTTCTGCTTCAGTTTCTCTGTCTCTATCGATCGATCTACAATATTTTAATAACTGTTAGGCCCAAACCAATGATGCAGAACAGAATTTATCGGCTATTAAGGATAATGGAATGTCCATACTACTAAATGATGTTCTAAGATAAGCTGAACACAAGTCTCCTCACTGTATCTCCTATAACGTGTTGAGAGACTGTTACATTAAAAATATTAAAATAATTATTTATGCAGTTTTTGATCAGTTAAGGTTCCGAAGTAACTGCCTTTTGATTCATTTTTCGGAGAGGTGATTTCGTTTTCATTTCACTATCTTTCTTTTTTTGTTTTCAATGATCTCTTTACTAGCTGTTGTCGACTTAGTAAAATCAACTTTAAATGACTTCCTTTGTCTAATCACTTATACGAATCAGATATCTTTGTTCAACGGTGAACATACTTCTAACGGATCTGTTACACAAGTATTTTTAATTTCATATTTTTTTAAGCAAAATCAAACGGCCGATGATTGTTACATTGTTAGGACTTGAGATTTGAGGAGGCCCCGCAGCAATTATACACATATACGATATGTCCATGGTACCCTCAGGAATAACAAAAATAATAATAATAATAATTAACAGCAGTTAAAATTAAGTCAATATTACAATTAAGAGGAAATGTCGTATGAAAATTGCTTTTTTAGCTAAGGGTTCGATTTCTGTGTCACTTTAAATTCTTCCGTTCTCCTCTAGTTATGTTAAAACATGAATAACATCTCTTTACAGTTTTAACTCCAAATTCACAGAACGAAATTTAGTGCCACTGGTAGACTAGGGATAAAGAATCAAATTCCGCTATAAAGAACAAATATGGAACTTTTTTTCAGATTACTTCTGAAGAACTCCAGATAATAATGTTGATCTCACACCGACGAAGGTCCATCTATCATCGAAATATATTCACGAATATCCGAGTATGCAATGAGATTCGAGCCAGCTGGCTGGAGGTACAAAAAAAAAAAAAAAAAAAAAAAAAAAACTATCGACCAATTAGGTTGGCGTTGAACACAAAAATCACAATGAATCATGCATGACACAAAATTTTATTAAAGCGACTTGAATCGTTGCTTTTATCATTTAAGTAACACAACAGCACTACTGCATTGTTTAAAAAAAGTCTATGATCATCCAGTTATAAGACACATCATTACATGTTAGTTTTGCTTTTAAAATTATAAGAACGACGCCTTAGTCTTGATAAATAGATCGTTTTTCATTCTTCTTACTTCTGGATAGAAATATTCATACATTTTCTCCACAGATGTTTTATAAAATAGAAATGGCGAACCATTTTATTCGGAAAGTTACTGTCAGATGCAGTTCTACTTGCAACAAAGAGGAATTTGATATATCTTTCTTATGGAATATCTGATTTCAGGCTGGTGAGCAGTCTAGAACCTCCTTTCTTGCTGTCAGTGGATTTGTTATCTTGAACTATAGTGTTTCTTCTACCTTGGTTGCAAGCTCAATTTCCACGTCATCCGTTACCATACTTGGTTTGTTATAGAGCGGTGGAAGAACAGATGTTTTCTAGCTTCTGCTTGTAGGCAGAAGGGGCGTCTTGTTTGCCGTGCTATCTCCCTTGTACGGTTTTGTTCGAACTGGAGGGGCTGGATGAAGTGTTTTCCAAGTCAAGTCTTTTCGTAACGGAGAGTTTAAGTGTGTAGTTTCTTCTGCCTCATTTTGCAGCTTTGTGTTTTGACCAGTTTTATTTTCTTCTGGCTTTGTAGCTTTCAAGTACACCGACGTTGAATTTTTCAGTGTCTGCTAGATTTTTATATATATATATATATATATACATTTTTTTTTTTTTGATAGCATCTAAGATTCTTTCTAGTATTAGTATATTCCGAAAAAATATATAAAGTGATCTCAGACACTTTCTCGTTTAAGGCGAGGTATGATAGATACTGTATGAATGTCAGATAGTTGTGATGAATATGATTTGGGGCCTCCCTCGATGAGTCTAATGACTCCCTGGAGTTGCCCGTAATAATAATAATAATAATAATAATAATAAAAAATGAATGTGAAAATTTAACTTTTTTTTTTTTTTGTATATAGATTTGATTGACAACCTAGTTGGTTAATTAACAATAATTTTAACTGGTTTTGCTTTCAGATAGTTATTTGTAAAGAATGTTGTTCTGGGTCGTAGATTACAAATACAAAAAAAGGTTGTTGTTGTTGTTTTCGGGATTTTTTTTTTATTATTTCTTTATTTTCAGAAAATTTTATTTTTAAATGAATGTTAGTTCTAGAAAAAAGAACAAAATCATTTTCTATGAATTCGTGATCATACGTGATCACTCAATCAAAGAAAAACTGCTGTAAATTTTAGTTTGAAGAAAAGGACTATCTGGAAGAAAATGAAAAGCAATAACTGAAAAGGATGTATATTTGATAAGACAGAGGAAATAAACTCCTTATAATATTCTGAATGGTTGCTGATTTATTGGTGATTCATTAAAGTTTGCAACTCAAAATAGCTTTTTACAGCGAAAGTTGTTTTCAGTTAAGATGCATACCAGTTTTCAAAAAATCAGGAAAGGTTTGGAGTAAACTATCACTAAATGTCTAATTCAATTGAACTTGGGAATTCTCCAGATCTAAATTCAATAGGAAGTTTTCAGGGTTTTTGTATAGAAAAACTCAGAAGAATACTAAAATATAAAGAGCTAATAAGCTTCATTTCGGCGATATAAACAATATTTTATTTTAAATTAAGGGGATATAAAATCCACATTGTTTCAAAACCGAATAAGAAACTCAAAGATTGGAATCAGAGAGTTTCGTGCCGAATATAGTAAACTATAAAGTATCGGCGATCACTAGCGTGAGCTAATGCAAGTGACCCTAGTACGTAGTACAATACCGGACAACTCGTTGCAAAGGTGGGGAAAGTTCAGATCGCTATTCTTAGGAATTTTCCATAAGAATAGGTTGTTCCCTGTAAGATCATATAGGACAAATAGATTTGTCATAGCATGCATATAATTTCACAATGAAAAATTTAATGATATCCGAAACAAAAATAAACAAAACGACTTGGTGTTACTTAGTTACAGCACGTTACTAAGAGAGCTGGATCTCCTTTGGTTGGTAAGATTTGGGTTCTTCGAAACCCACTCGCACCTAGAGTGGGTTTCGAAGAACATTTCTAACAGCTTTTCAATTGAAGGTGAATTACAGTTCTCACATGGAGGGATATATTATAAATATAATATATCCCTCCATGTAAACTTAGCCACTTCCCAAGTGAGTACTTGGGAAGAGGTTAAGTTTACATAAGTTTACTTGTTAAGTTTACAAGTTTACAGACAAGTGTACATGCTAAACTACAAAGCAGGAAATTATGACCACCTGAGGAGTATGCTGGGTTCTATGCCATGGTACCAGCTATGGATGGGAAGGATATCGGCAGTGTATTAGAAATGTTTAAAAAAATACTTGAATGATGCGATAGCAGAATGCGTCCCTAGAGTTCGAAGAATAAATAGAGCAGGATTGAAATGGATGTGTGATCAAATTAAGCAAGAGATTCGTAAGTAAACGATGATGTGAAAGGAATATCGTGTACATAAGGATCATGCCGGTTACGATACTTAAAAGTAGCAAGCTACAAGAGTCACAAATGTTATACGGAAAGTTAAATCCGAGTACCCACAAGAATTCTATCGTTATGCTGCAAGTAAAAGAAAGAATAAATTTGAAAGAATAACTACTGAATGCAGATGGTAAGCGGGTGACTGATGCAGAAGTGATTGTTCAACTAACGAGCAGCTGTTTTACTAAAAGCTATCAACCTGGTGAACACAACATTGAACTCACCGCTACCCCTTCACCCTATGATGAAACTCGTGGATGAGGAGGAAATACTAGAGCTGTTGCACAAACTGAATAAGAATTCAGCAATAGGGACTGATGAGATCAGCACGGGTACTAAAAGAGTTTTCAGCTGAACTGGCTATTCCCTTGACCACGCTATATAATTTGAGTCTCAGAACAGGGAAGATTCCACAGGAGTGGAAGTATGTGTAGTATAGTTCGCCCACTATTTGTAGATCCCTTCTTGGTATTTTGCCAAGAATAGTCGATTCATGCTGAAGGGGAGAAAGAAATGAAGAATGTACGAATTGGTCGCCAACACGCAATCACGTGCTTTCTTGTCTGTCGCTGTACTAGTACTAGCTTGATGTTTGTTGTCGCTTTTTTTGCATTATTTTTTTATTATTAATTTGTATGATGGATCCAGTACAGTCAACAAGTTCTGTTGTTAAACGTTTCAGTACCTCTTGCAAAAGAATATTGAATAATGTGCTGACATTCTGCGAAAAAAAAAATTGTCAGAAGGCCGTCTTCTTGTTCCCCTTTCTCAAGTCATAAAACGTGCAAGTGCAATTGCGGGCGTATCGGGATCGACTGTTAAAAGAATTCGTAGGGAATCAAAAGGTGAAGGTAAGCCAAAATTTAAATCTCCTAAAAAAGCGCCAGAGAAAGAAAACCATCGAAACCGTAGCTTTGAATGATTTTGATGTAGACGTTATAAGAAGAACTATTCACGATTTTTACGTGGTCGAGAAAAGAGTGCCAACTGTTCCAAAATTGATTCCTGTGCTTAAAGAAAAAATTAATTTTCCTTGGAAAAGAGAAACTTTAAGGAAAATATTCATGAAGTGATTTTGTTTTAAAAAGTCCCAGAATAAAAGGAAACTTATCATGGAGCGAAGTGACATTGTTTTATCTAGAATGCAGTATTTGAGAGCAATAAGATGTTTCAGGGAGGAGAAAAAACCGATTGTGTATCTAGATGAAACTTGGATTGATAGTAAATTAACTTATGGAAAATGTTGTCAGTCTAAAGAAGAATGCGGAGTGCTACAAACCGGAAATGCCTCGCGGCGCATAATAATTTTGTGTGCGGGTGGAGAAATGAGTTTTTTACTGAATTCAAACTTACTATACGAAGCCAATTCAACTACTGGAGATTACCATGGACAAATGAATTCTACGATCTTCGAAAAGTGGGCAGAAGAAAAACTGATTCCAAACCTTCCTAAAAATGCTGTTGTTATAATTGATAACGCTTCATATCACTCTATTCGATTAAACAAAGTTCCAAATTGGTCTAATAAGAAGCAAGTTCTTATGGATAGGCTCTCTGCAAATAACATTTCTCATTCCCCAGATATGCAAAAAATTGAATTGCTTAATTTGGTCAAAAGAAACTCGCCCACAACTAAACTATTTAAATTCGACACAGTGCTCAAAGAGCATGGATTTCTAGCTTTGAGGCTACCACCATATCATTGCGATATTAATGCTATTGAGTATGTTTGGGCAGAAGTGAAAAGTTTCATTCGCCATCGCAACATAACTGGAGATATTGACATGTCGAAACTTTTTAAGCTTTCAGAACAGGCGATTGCAGTTCAAAACTGGGGAAAATATTGCTGTCATGTCACCTCATTGGAAAATATGTATTGGGACAGAGACGGAATTATCGAAGAATTACGCGCGAACCTTTGGTGATCAGTTTAAGTGAAAGTGATGGCGATTCGGACACCGATTCAGATGACTCTGAAGATTAAAAGGATTTCATAATGGTATTTTTTCCAACATTTTTTTTGCATGGGTTTGTTAAAAAAGTCACAACAAGTCATAAATAATTAATCACTTTAGGACATTAAAGTGTCTCAGTTCTCTCAACTGTAAGTTTAGAATATCTAAGTTCATTTGAAATCATTTCTGTTTTTCCGTATAATTATTTTTATTTTATAGAAAACTTTCTTAAAAATAAACTTAGTTACATTTTTATTTTATGCAATCCTTTTTTAATTTTGTTAACATTCTATGTACATTTTTCCATCTGTTATACAAGCAAAATAGTTACACTTTAAAAACTACAATGTTCGTAAAAGAAAAGCTAAATTTTCCGACCTGTAATAATCCCAGAAGACAGATTGATTACCCTATTAACGGAATGGATGCTCCTTTTTCTGACATGCGCAGAAGTGTCGAGGGACCTCTAATCGGTGGGCGAACTATAATCCCATTGCGACCAATCAGTATCTCAGGAGTGATGGTGAAGGTTTTGGAAAAGTTGGTAAGGGCTCGCATTCAGAAATGGGTTGATTGTGAATCTCTACTTTGCAATTAATAGCATGGAATTATTAAGGGAAGGTCATGTTTTAGCAGCTTGCTCACATTCTATAATAATGTTACCACTGAGTTAGACAAGAAGAATTGATGTACCATGATACGTTTGGATTTTGCTAAGGCTTTTGACAGAAGAGATGAATGGAAGTCTGCTGCATAAATTGGAGAATATGGGATTGGATTATAAACTATTGGCATAGTTAAGAGAATGGCTGACGGACAGATATCAAAACGTAATGTATGGAGGGTGTGAATCTGCAAGATTCCAGGTAACCAGCGGTGTGCCTCAAAGATCAGTCAGTCCTTGGTCCATTGTTATTCAATCTGTACATTAATGACATTGTGAAGGATTTGACATGTGACGTGCAGCTATTTGTTGATGATGCACAGATAGGTAGTAATCAGGAGTGCTGCTGACATGCAGCACTCTTAATTACTAGTTTGAAGTTCGAGGGTCATATTGCAAAAATTGTCAATACAACTCAGAGAATAATGGCAATGCTGAAACGAACCTTGCCATGTAAAGATAAGGAAGTCATTTTGCCTCTTTACAAGACCTTGATAAGATCTCGCTTGGACTATTATCGCAGGTCTGGTCTCCTCGTGATTCTGATGCAGTGGGGAGAGAGTGCAAAGGACAGTGTCAAAAATGATATCAGGATTATGGAATACTGGTTATGAAGACAGACTGATAATTTGTAGGCTGCAGACACTAGCAAAGAGGAAAAAGAGAGGCGATATGATTGAGACTTACAAACTTCTGAAAGGGTCATACAGAATTTCAGTAGATGGAATTTTTAATTCTATGGAGAATTTTTCCCAGAATTAAAATTCTGGGAAAGGATGCTACAAGATCTACGGAAGTTGAGAATGAATGCTGTCAATAAGGGGTGAGGGATAGATTTTTCTCTCATAGAGTAGTGTGTGATTGGAATAGATTACATTTGGATGTTATATGTGCAAGTAGCGTGAATGAATTAAAGAACATGTATTAAAGCTGGTGCGAACATATAGCTTCCTCGATGAGTTCCTGACTTCCTAGAGGCCTCCTTAAAAAAAAATAAAATAAAATAAAATAATAATAATAATAATAATAATAATAATTTTTTTTAAAAAACATTTTATTATGTCTCAGTATAAATTACATACAATGATAATATTTACAATATTTACAATAAGGTTTATACAGAATTTTTGAATTTAGAATATAATAATAATAATAATAAATTTTTTTTTTTTTTTTTTTTTTTATAAACGATTTATTTGTTTTTGTTTTTACAATGAAAATGATAAGGTTTACTATCACACAGAGTATCTGCACACACACAATGAAAAACATATTATCTTTTCTGTACAGTACGAAAATTCGATATACAAAATGCAGAGTACATTTTATAAATATGAATATACATTTTTTTAAACTAGCTAATATGGATTGGCACCAATGTGCACACAATTCACGATACAATGCAGTAATGCAGCATACACACTCAATTCAATAATAATAATAATATTTTTTTTTTACATTTTATTATGTCTCAGTATAAGTTACATACAATAATAATATTTACAGTATTTACAATAAGGATTATACAGAATTTGTTTTTTTTTTATGTCTCAGATGAATTGCATACATAGTTGCTGTAGTAATTATATGTATATAATATTTATATCGCATTACAAGTGTGTATAACAGATACTTGCAAGTTAGTAATTTTCTTCCTCGAAGCTTAGCAGAGCTTATCTGTGACAGAGGGTGGTGGTTTCATGGTTGTGTTCCTATAGTGGTCACAAGCCAGGTGTTGATTTTGCTGTTTGTTGGTACGTGCTTGAAAGACTTCGACTGCTATTACAGTTTAACTTTTTTTTTCTTTTTTTTTTTTTTTTTGTGAAAATAGGGTTGGATTTAGACATGGTGTGTTTGTTTCTTTGTGTTCTTGTAGTGGTAGTTTTTTGAGAGGAGGGGTTGTTGTAGGTTTGTGTGTGTGTGTGTGTATGTGTGGTGGGGGAGAGAGAAACAGGAATTGCTCTAATTTTCATTCTCGCTATAATATTTATATAGTGCCTGTTTCAGCTCTCTGTATGTTCCTAGGTTTCTGTTGTCGAACGGCAGTTTGTTTATCATGTCAGGTACGTAGAAGTTTCGTGGTGGCTTTGCCTTAGTGATTGTTGTACTTATATGTTATGTAGTTTGTTGACTGTGGTCTTGTTATTTGATATGTTGTTCTGGTTACTCTATATGTTGGGCTGTAGTAGTGTTTTAACATGACTGTGTAGTGGCGTAATTGTTTCACCTTAAATATTTTGTATTTTGTCCATGCTTCCTGCATAAGAGTGGGTTGTTCCCAGAATATCAGTTTTATCATTTTATCTTGCAACCATTGTAGCCTGTTAAGTCTGTAGTCTGCGCAGAATGCGTATGATGTGATTGCATATCTTAAAATGTTTTCACATAATGCTTTATAGATTAGTATTTTTATGTGGGTTGGGGCAATGTCTTTTAATCTGTATAGTTTGCTTGCTATTATCCTAAGCTTGGTATGTAGGTAGTTTGTATGGCTATTCCAACTTTGATCTGCATCGAAGTGAAGTCCAAGGTAGCGTGTTGTTTTCACCTGTGTGATGGTTGTGATTTTAGGTTCTGCACTTTGTGTATAGGAGGATGAGTGTTTGATAGTGAGATATTTAGTTTCTATGGGCAGGGTTTGGGGGTTTTTGAATATCATTAGCTTTGTTTTTCCAGGGTTTATATATATGCCGTTTTCGGTTAACCAGTTAGTGATTTGATTGATGTCGTGTTGCATATTTTTGTAAGCGATTTTTGCAGTGTTGTGAATGGATACTATGGCAGTGTCGTCTGCATACTGGAAGATTTTACTTTTTAGGGGGAGTTGGCTTATGTCGTGTGTGTATATGTTAAATAGAATGGGAGATAGGACAGCTCCTTGCGGTACTCCACAGGTTACATGTACCTCTTTGCTGTGTGCTGATCCTATACGTGTGATGTGCTTTCTGTTTTTCGTGTATGCTTTAAACCACTGGAGTAGACGACCTCCAATTCCGATATGGGTAAGTTTCGTTAACGAGGTTTTATGTGTTAGTGTGTCAAATGCTTTTGTTAGGTCAATGAATACCACTAATGTTATTCTGTTTTTATCCAATGCAGCGTTTATTAGATCTGTGAAATCTTCCAGGAGTGTTGCTGTTCCTTTATTTTTTTGAAAGCCATATTGTGTTTTGGGTATGATTTGAAATTTTTCAACGTATGTATAATAATAATAATAATAATAATAATAATAATAATAATAATAATAATAAATTGTGGCAATTCATTTATTAACAATCCCTGCTGTGCTCTGAACAGAAAAATTTCAGATCTGGAAGGTATCTTCTACAAGACATAATGATTCTGATACTCACCTTCATCAGAGTTTAATCATTATTACTGTAACAAAAGAGTCAAAAGCCTTAATTAAACATTACCTTATGTCGTCTTAAAGCCAATAAGGGTTAGCACTAATTTGGAAAATGATCTTCTTTAGTGAAGCCATCATTGCTTAATATTGAAAACATTGAAAAAATATTACAACGCAAATATGGAAATACAGGGACACTTTTAAAAAAGCTTGTATAATGTCAGCAATCAGAACGTTGAACCAGGATCCGCATGATTTAAGATTATAAATTTTCTAAAACATTGATGACCATATATTCAAAAAATAAAGTTTTCAAAGAAGAAATGACACTTAAGTGATAAATATTTAATATTTTTTCCATAAATTTCATTCGTGAATTTTCATTTTTTCTATTTATATTATCGGTATCGTCAATCAGCAAACCGTAATATCTGAAACTGAGTAAAAGCTACTCAAATAACATTGGATCGGCTTTTTCTCAGAATTCTCTAAAAGGGATGTTTAAAGGTCGTTTAGAAGACTTGGAATTGAAAAATATGAAAAAAAAAGTTTATTTTTTCATTCTCAAGAAAAAGTAATTTCACATTTATAAGAAGCATTTGAATTATGGGGACATTAAAGAGGAACCGATGAGCATATTCGCTATTAAATCATAGAATACCATGTGGGCAGAAGAAGTAAAGTTAACATAAAACCTTCAGCAGGGAGAGATAAGCCTACGTCACTCACTCTTCTGCTTTTATGGGAGACTATGAATATTGACCTTAGCCTATTCTAAGAAGGAAATTAAATATTTGGATTAATTTCTAGAACAATAACAAGATTTAAAAAAAAAAAAAGATGCAGTATACATCATTAGCATCCTATATTTAAATAAAAATTCAAGGCACAAAAGTACCGTTGCAGATCAGCCGCATTAAATATTACAATTATTTCTATATTCTCAATATATTTCTAGTCATCTGCATTATTAGAATTGTACGGACAACAAATCATTTCAAATTTCTTACAGAAGGTCGAATTTGGAAAGCGAGTTATAATGCTCTCTTATCGTCTCGTTGCGCACGTGTGTGTGTGTGTGTGTGTGTGTGTGTGTGTGTGTGTGTGTGTGTGTGTGTGTGTGTGTGTGTGTGTGTGTGTGTGTGTGTGTGTGTGTGTGTGTGTGTGTGTGTGTGTGTGTGTGTGTGTGTGTGTGTGTGTGTGTGTGTGTGTTCGTTCTTGATTTTCTACGTTAGCAACAACAACAACGTAAGTAAAGAAATATATAATGTAATGCAAAAGAAATAACTGATTATCTGCTGATTCAGAATTTTCCTATTCAAATAATTTTAATGTTTTCTTCGATGCCTTCGCAGTTTTTGTTTTCACTTTCTCGCTCTCTTTCAATACGATGAACAGCTGAAAACAAAAATACGAAGTTTCTCTTTAGAAATGCTAGCGAATAACAACAATATTGAATAGGCAGAGAGGATTAGGCAAGCAAATGCATTCATTAACAACAGAAATAGCATAACAGAAGTATAGTATTATGTAAGCAGATGCAGAAAGCGTATATAATATTAGCTTTTCAGAAGAACTGCTGAATGATATATAACCAGGACCGTACTTACACTTTTCCTGAGGTTGGCGGGGCCTGAGGAGCTAGAGTGACTTAGGGGCCCCTCCTCATTGTCTGGGGCCCAGCTAGCATCTGTGCATAAGTACGGTTCTGAATATCGCTGAAGCTTTACATCCCATGATCATTTATTAAAATATTTTTTAAATGTTAAAATATATCTTAATAGCAAAAATAAACGTAATTAATGTATAATTAATAATTTAAAACTTAACAAATGCGAAGTGTTTATTAGTTGCAGCTTCCATGGATAGTAGATCTGCAAAAGAAAAACTATCACTGGAATCGATTCTAGTCGCATACCAGTAGAAATCTTGTAAGGCTTTTCAGCCGATTAGTTGATCTTTAACACAAATAAATAGAGAATTTTCTCAAGAAAGAAACTTGGGTTTTAACTTCGCAACTTAGGATACTGTGAGTTGCGTGGTTAAATACTCTACAGACACAATTACACTCGTATAATATAATACTAACAGACTAACCATTAGTAACACGAGATAGCGGTAGTGGAGAGGGCAGTATATTTGTGTATTCGTATGTTTGTTCAATAGTAGCATTTTGTTTCTGAGTTTAGGGGGAAAAAATGTATTCTGAAATCGGTTAAAATAAATAAATAAATAAAAAATTCCTTTTAGATCAAAACAATAGTTACAGGAAAACCTCGCTTAACGCCATTAATTAATCCATCAATTAATGTGCGCTAAGCGAAATCGCGTTACGCGAATGCAATAAACAATATGAATAATTATAATTCATCCATCAATTAGCGTAAATTTGGGGAAATAATTACTGCATAAGCTATATTAGAGGATAAAATCAACAAAGTAAATAAAAATTAATTGCTTAAATTTTTATTTAATGCCTAAACATTTGACTGAGCTACTTCTTTACAAAAAAATTAAGTAAAGATATTTGAATCGTGCTCGACTTTTTCATCTTGTCATGCAATTTGCGATAGCTGGCGATCGCTTTATCAAGATTTCAGCAGACTTCGAAGCTTTTTTCCATATCAGGATCAACATCAAACAAAATTTCCTTAGCATGCTCAATGTGATTGAATACTAGCTCGAGTTCTATTACAGTTAGCTTCTTAGTAGTAACATTAGCTTCTTGTTCGCACTCCTTATCTTCTTCATATGCACGCTGTTCTGGTTGAAGGAGATCATTCTCGCTTAACTGTTCTGAATGGGAATCGAGCAAGTTTCTCACATCTTCATTATCCAGTTCATTAAATCCAAGTTCTTTTCCAATTGTGCTGATTTCTTCAATAATGTTAGATCTTGGATTTCGCACACGATAACCTAGGTTTGAGTTTAAAGTCGCCTTCTGTATTGCCTCCTAATAAAAGCGTAAGACGATCTTTAGATAATTTGTATCCTGGTTGAGATAGTTCAATTTTGGCTAGGAAAGTTTTCGTTGGCATGTGCTTCCAAAAGAGAACAATTTCGTCGACGTTGAATATTTGCCGATCATGATAATCACCCTCCTGAATTATCCTTTGTAGTTCTTCAGGAAACTTGGCCGCAAAATCTTTATCAGCACTAGCAGATTCCCCAGTTATTCTTACGTTATGTTATGCAGTCCAGTTCGATTTTTAAAACAGTCAAACCATCCTATACTCGCAGTAAAATCTTTACATTCCTCTTGAAATTTGGTTTCCTTCAATGAGGTAAAAATATTGAGAGCTTTTGCCTGAATATTTCCTGCACTAAGAGGTATTCTTTTTTTATTATAATCCTCAATCCAGAGTGATAGAAGATGCTCCATCTCGATCATTAAATGGCTTCTGTTTCAGATTATCTGCATGCTTAAAGAAGCAGTAGCAACTTTTCCTTGTTCTTTATATTCTTTGCTCTTATTTCATATAGTCCAAACTGTAGACTCGCTGTATCCCAGGTTTCGCAGAATCATTGTATTACTAGGGCCACTTTCATGTCTCGTAATGACTTCAGCTTTTCCGCTCGCTGCACATTGGCGACAAAAAATTTCGCGTAACGTTAATGTAACGTAACAAAATCGCGTTAACTCATTAATCACTCGCTTAAATTTCACTCACTCGCGCTAACTGATTATCGCGCATATCGAATTCGCATTAAGTGAGGTTTTCCTGTATTTCTTTGCTGAGTTAGTCGATCAGTTAGCTTCAGAGAATTAGCATAAGCCTATCAGGCACCTGCCATTTCCAATTATTTTATTATAATCTTATAACTATTATCTTATCAGTACAGAACGAAAGTAGAGAAAAACGATTTATGCCGTTTTATTATTATATCAATTTCCAACAGGAATCTTAAGGCCATCTACTGTGGCAACGGCATAAATTTAGTCAGGAATTATTGAAAAAATTCACACTTAACAGCTATACAGTAAAGGATTATAACGAGATCTGTTTAAATTTGGTTTAATATTTATATTCTCCAATATGGGAAAGTGATCACGTGGTTTTTTTTTGGGGGGGGGGGGTAGCAAAACATGGAAATTCCACTGAAGAAGCGGTTAGCAGGCAGATTCAATCAGTATCATGGCATAAAGATCAGCAAGGAAGGATGTTCACGTTGCATGGGGGATAGTCAAGGAATATCTGGAGGAAGCAATATCACACTGTACACCCAAGGGGATAAATCAGGTAAGAGTTAGATGGGGGATTAACATAATTGAGGAAGAGCTACAAACAAAGAAAATGTTCTAGAGGATATATATACGAATAAAAGTGACCATCAAACTCATGACCAATACAAAGATCAAGCAAGAAAGGTGACCAGCATGGTAGGAAAGGCAAAATCAGATTATGGGAGGAAATTAGCCAAACAAGCGAAAGGAAATCCCCAAGTTTTTCGTTATGGCAAGTAGGAAGAAGAATGACTACGGAAGGATAATTTTAATGCGCGGAGATGGCAGAGAGGTAACAGAGACAGACGAAATTGTTGAGCTACGGAGTAATCATTTTGCAAGGGCATATCATCCAAGTGAATACATTATTATGACAGAGGTGACGGTAATTAAAACAGTAGTTAAAATATTGGAGGTACTTAAGAAACTACAGAATCTGAATGCAGATGCGGCTGTAGGATTGAATGGGATATCGGCTCGCATTTTAAGATTGTGAAAAGTGATATGGGTAAAAGGGTGGCTGTGAACAGAGACAAAAAAAAAAAAAAATAGTATATTCAGGGAAACTGGCGATGCCTTTGGCTAGAGTATTTAATTTAAGTCTCAGCTTTCCCCAGAGAGGGAGAAAGAGGACAAAATAATTCCTTTGCATATCAAAGGATCTAAGGCTGTAGTAGCAAATTATAGACCAATCGATATGTCAGCAGTGATGGTAAACGTACTGGAAAAATTGGTCAAAAAAAAAAAAGAAAAAATTCAGGAATGAGTAGATAAGAAAATGACATTTTATGAGGGCAGCATTGCTTTGTGAAGGGTAGGTAATTTATAGTATTAGCCTTAGTAATCTATTAACTTTTATAATAGGATGACACCTCAGTTGGATAAAGGGAATAGCTACACGATTATGCTGCTGGATTTTGCAAAGGCGTTTGACAGGATACTACATGGACCCCTGTTATATAAACTGCAACAAATGGATATGGATAGAAAACTGGTGATATGGATAAAAGGGTGGCTGATGGGGAGATACCAAAAATTATTATATGAAGGAGCAGAATACTGGAGAAGGCACAGAAGCAAGCTTCGCTACTTCTATGCTCGTTGCTAAAGATCATTCTACATATTTTTTAAGCTTTTGTTATAAAATTTGAATTTTTTAAATGTACCCTGAGTCTCTTAGAGAATTTTAATCAGCACTGCTTATTGCTTGCTGTTTGTGTTGAACAACTGCTTGCGTAAGTTGTATATGACGCTGTCATAGCCTATCCATTTCTTAACATTTCTGCTGTGTTCTCAAATGTCTGTGTGCGTGTTAATTTAGACACAGTAAGATCATTACAACTTTCCCTAGAATTCTTACAGGCTGATTTAAAATTTTTTTAAAGTGAATTGCGCTAACGTAATCATTGCACTACATGGCTTTTCTTTTCTCCAGCTTCTTGTCCTTATAATTTGTATTTAATTTCTAAATATATTATTTTACGTTTTCTTGACATTCTGGTCAACTTTATATTTTTATTAAAGAAATATTAACTATCTCTTCATTATAATTACATGCACAAATTATTCAATAGATTACCACATGATGATAAGTTGGTGCAAGCTGCAGAAGATAGGAATTAATAATATATTAGTTAGATGGATCGGAGACTGGCTCTCTGAACGATACCAGCAAGTTGTATATGATGGAGCTGTATCTAAAAAAAGGAAGGTGACCAGTAGCGTGCCTCAGGGTTCTGCTCTTGGGACCCTAGTGTTTAATTTATTTGTTCATGATATTTCATCAGGATTGACTGGGGATCTTCAAATGTCTGCCGAATATGCAAGGTTAGGTAGAATTATCGGGGTAGGGCTGATGTTAATTCTTTACAGGAAAATTTGAATGGACTTTCACCGTGGACAAATCAGTGGAGTTCCAGTTTTAATGTTAATAAATTCAATGTGTTACACTTTGGGTTACAAAGATATAAGGCTACATACTGTATTAGTGGAGCTGTTCTTTACGAAGTGGATGAGATTCGGGATCGCGAGTGATGGCAGACAGTGGACTGATGTTCCGGGGCACATTGTACATGTTGCGAAGACTGCACATTGTATTACTACTGTGATGAAAAGTACATTGACATGTAGGGAAAAGGTGGTAGTGGCGGTGGTGAATCTATATAAGGCATTGGTCAAATCACATATGGATTATTGTGCTCAGATTTGGTCACCTAGTTTTCGTTATAATGTGGAAACACTGGAGAGGGTCCAAACACGAATAACCAAAATTATATCAGGTTTTTGGAATATTGGTTATGAAGAGCGTTTGAGAGAATGTGAATTACAGTGGTTAGTGAATAGGAGGAAAAGAGGAAATGTGATAGAGACCTGCAAGTTAGTTAAGGGAATCTATCAGATTAATACAGAAGAAATTATAAAAAGAGTGAATGTTAAGATGAGAGACCATTTCTGAAAGTTATATAGAGATGCGGTGAAGAAGGGAGCGAGGAGTAGATTTTTTACGTGGAGAGTTGTTAGTATAATGCATTGAGTGAATGTATTGTGAGTGCAGGTAATATAAAGAACTTCAAAGCTCATTATGATAGATATG